>NC_142476.1:1355210-1523156 GCF_049115385.1 Moschus berezovskii
GGCTGAGAAGCAGATTTCGCAGGAAGCGGGATGAGAGAGCTTCCTTCGCCAATGCAGAGGCAGCCTAGCGGCCTGCGTCTACAAAGCTGGATTTGGCAGAGAGGCGTTCGCTTTGCCACTGGGAGACGCTGAGATGGGCTCCAAGCACCGAGATTTCCGAGTGCGAGGCCTGTATCTCTCTTGCACTTTCCGAGATTGGGAAGGCTTTCCTAGCTCCCAGCGTTGCTTCCCTGAAAGGAGCAGGCTGAGGAAGTGTGTCCGACATGACTCAGCCCCTTTCTAGCCTTCCCTGTGCTATTGCCTTTCAGTGCAACCGAAGGCGCAGGACTCCTTGGAAAGGAGGCTCTGCTCAGTTGTCTACCCACTTCAGAGGTCTAGAGCAGAGCACTGAGAAGTCTGTCAGATGGAAGGGAAGCGCTGTTGTGCCCATGGTGAAGACGTTGCTTGGCCGCACTGTTGAAGCAACGCCCAGAGAGAAACAGGCAAGGTGGGCCTGCAGGCAGGTGTTGTGGGATCACAGCCAGAATGCCCCTGCGTCTCAGCTGAGAAGCTGCCTCCCAGTTGGAGGCTCCTTGCCGCCCTCCAGAAGAGCAAAGACGTGTGGAGTGTGTCTGGCCTTTCCTTGGGAGTGTGGTGCCCTTCCATCTTACCCAGGCACAGGAGAAACTGCCCCTGAGCAAAGACCTCTCGAAGGGCTTTTCCCTCAGGCTGAAGCAGATTTCGCAGGAAGGGGGCCTAGAGAGCTTCCTTCGTGGATGCAGAGGCAGCAGAGCGACCTGCGGTTGCAAAGCTGCATTTGGCAGAGAGGAGCTCGCTTTGGCACTGGGAGGCTGTGAGATCTGCTCCAAGCACCGGAATTACTGGGTTGGGGCCTGCATCTCGCTTCCAAAACCAAAGGGGACCTGACTTCCTAAAAGCAATCCCATCGAGTTCCTGAGGTCCTCGCCGCTTCTCGAGAACCACCCCCAGCTTCCTGGCACAACTCGAGAAACACCCCAAAATTATCCCCTCCATGCGAGATGAGGAAAGTTGGCGATGCAGCATCTCAAGAGAAATACCACATTCCCTCTGAAAAGGCAAAAAGGTACTTGACACCCTTTATTCGACTCAGAAAGTTCCCTCACACAGCCGTCCCCTTTGGAGACGAGAACACACTTTACGGACTCAATTCGAGAGGAGCCCCTGTGCACATTGAAGGGCTCGAGAGGAACCGGAAGTTCCCCTTCCAACACCAAAGGGGACCTGACTTCCCTCAAGCAACCCCAGCGAGTTCCTGAGGTCCCCGTCGCAACTCGAGGAACACCCCCAGCTTCCCACCGCAACTCGAGAAACACCCCAAAATTATCCCCTCCATGCGAGATGAGGAAATTTGGCGATGCAGCATCTCAAGAGAAATACCACATTCCCTCTGTAAAGGCAAAAAGGAACTTGACACCCTTTATTCGACTCAGAAAGTTCCCTCACACAGCCGTCCCCTTTGGAGAGGAGAACACACTTTACGGACTCAATTCTAGAGGAGCCCCTGTGCACATTGAAGGCCTCGAGAGGAAACCGGAAGATCCCCTTCCAACACCAAAGGGGACCTGCCTTCCCTGAAGCAACCCCAGCGAGTTCCTGAGGTCCATGTCGCAACTCGAGAAGCACTCCCAGCTTCCCGCCGCAACTCGAGAAACACCCCAAAATTATCCCCTCGATGCGAGATGAGGAAATTTGGCGATGCAGCATCTGAAGGGAAATACCACATTCCCTCTGGAAAGGGAAAAAGGTACTTGCCACCCTTTATTCGACTCAGAAAGTTCGCTCACACAGCCGTCCCCTTTGGAGATGAGAACACACTTTACGGACTCAATTCGAGAGGAGCACCTGTGCACATTGAAGGGCTCGAGAGAAAACCGGAAATTCCCCTTCCAACACCAAAGGGGACCTGACTTCCCTGAAGCAACGCCAGCGAGTTCCTGAGGTCCCCGTCGCAACTCGAGAAGCACCCCCAGCTTCCCACCGCAACTCGAGAAACACCACAAAATTATCCCCTCCATGCGAGATGAGGAAATTTGGCGATGCAGCATCTCAAGAGAAATACCACATTCCCTCTGTAAAGGCAAAAAGGTACTTGACACCCTTTATTCGACTCAGAAAGTTCCCTCACACAGCCGTCCCCTTTGGAAAGGAGAACACACTTTACGGACTCAATTCGAGAGGAACCCCTGAGCACACTGAAGGGCTCGAGAGGAAACCGGAAGTTCCCCTTCCAGCACCAAAGTGGACCTGACTATCCCTGAAGCAATCCCAGCGAGTTCCTGAGGTCCCCGTCGCAACTCGAGAAGCACCCCAGCTTCCCGCCGCAACTCGTGAAACACCCCAAAATTATCCCCACCATATGAGAAGAGGAAATTTGGCAATGCAGCATCTCAAGAGAAATACCAAATTCCCTCTGGAAAGGCAAAAATGTACTTGACACCCTTTATTCGACTCAGAAAGTTCCCTCACACAGCCGTCCCCTTTGGAGAGGAGAACAAATTTTATGGACTCAATTCGAGATGAGCCCCTTTGCACATTTAAGGGCTCGAGAGGAAAACGAAAGTTCCCCTTCCAACACCAAAGGGGACCTGACTTCCCTGAAGCAACCCCAGCAAGTTCCTGAGGTCCCCGTCGTAACTCGTGAGGCACCCCAAAATTATCCCCTCCATGCGAGATGAGGAAATTTTGCGATGCAGCATCTCAAGAGAAATACCACATTCCCTCTTGAAAGGCAAAAATGTACTAGACACCCTTTATTCAACTCAGAAAGTTCCCTAACACAGCCGTCCCCTTTTAGAGGAGAACACACTTTATGGACTCAATTTGAGATGAGCCCCTGTGCACATTTAAGGGCTCGAGAGAAAACCGGAACTTCCCCTTCCAACACCAAAGGGGACCTGACTTCCCTGAAGCATCCCCAGCGAGTTCATGAGGTCCCCGAGCAACTCGAGAAGCACCCCCAGCTTCCCGCCGCAACTCGAGAAACACCCCAAAATTATCCCCTCCATGCGAGATGAGGAAATTTGGCGACGCACCATCTCAAGGGAAATACTCCATTCCCTCTGGAAAGGCAAAAAGGTACTTGACACCCTTTATTCGACTCAGAAATTTCCCTCACACAGCCGTCCCCTTTGGAGAGGAGAAGACACTTTACGGACTCAATTCGAGATGAGCCCCTGTGCACATTGAAGGGCTCGAGAGGAAACCGGAAGTTCCCCTTCCAACACCAAAGGAGACCTGACTTCGCTGAAGCAACCCCAGCGAGTTCCTGAGGTCGCCGTCCAACTCGAGAAGCACCCCCAGCCTCCCTCCGCAACTCGAATAACATCCCAAAATTATCCCCTCCATGGGAGATGAGGAAATTTTGCGATGCAGCATCTCAAGACAAATACCACATTCCCTCTTGAAAGGCAAAAAGGTACTTGACACCCTTTATTCGACTCAGAAAGTTCCCTCACACAGCCGTCCACTTTGTAGAGGAGAACACACTTTATGGACTCAATTCGAGATGAGCCCCTGCACATTTAAGGGCTCGAGAGGAAAACGGAAGTTCCCCTTCCAACACCAAAGGGGACCTGACTTGCTGAAGCAACCAGAGCGAGTTACTGAGGTCAGCGTCGTAACTCGTGAAGCACCCCAAAATTATCCCCGCCATGCGAGATGAGGAAATTTTGCGATGCAGCATCTCAAGAGAAATACCACATTCCCTCTTGAAAGGCAAAAAGGTTCTTGACACCCTTTATTCAACTCAGAAAGTTCCCTCACAAAGCCGTCCCATTTTAAAGGAGAACACACTTTATGGACTCAATTTGAGATGAGCCCCTGTGCACATTTAAGGGCTCGAGAGGAACTCGAAATTTCCCAATCCAACACCAAAGGGGACCTGACTTCCCTGAAGTAACTCGAGTGAGTTCCTGAGGTCCCCTTCGCACCTCGAGGAATACCCACAGCTTCCCACCGAAATTTGAGAAACACCACAATATTATCCCCTCCATGCGAGATGAAGAAATTTTGCGCTGCAGAATTTCAAGAGAAATCCCACATTCCCGCCTGAAAGGGAAAAGGGTATTTGACACACTTTATTCAGTTCAGTTCAGTTCAGTCGCTCAGTCGTGTCCGACTCTCCGCGTCCCCATGAATCACTGTACGCGAGGCCTCCCTGTCCTACACCAACTCCTGGAGTTCACTCAAACTCATGGCCACAGAGTCGGTGATGCTATCCAGCCATCTCATTCTCTGTCGTCCCCTTCTCCTCCAGCCCCCAACCTCTCGTAGCATCAGAATCTTTTCCAGTGAGTCAACTCATCGCATGAGGTGGCCGAAGTATTGCAATTTCAGCTTTAGCATCAGTCCTTCCAATGAACACCGACGATTGATCTCCCTTAGAATAGACTGGTTGGATCTTCTTTCAGTCCAAGGGACTCTCAAGAGTGTTCTCCAATACCACAGTTCGAAAGCATCAGTTCTTCGGCGATCAGCTTTCTTCACAGTCCAACTCTCACATCCATACATGACCACGGGAAAAACCATAGCTTTGACTAGATGGAGCTTTTTTGGCAAAGTGATGTCTCTGCTTTTTAATATACTATCAAGGTTGATCATAACTTTCCTTCCAAGGAATAAGCGCCTTTTAATTTCATGGCTTCAATCAGCATCTGCAGTGATTTTGGAGCCCCCCCCAAAATAAAGTGTGACACTGTTTCCACTGTTTTTCCATCTATTTCCCGTGAAGTGTTGGGACCAGATTCCATCACCTTTGTTTTCTGAATGTTGAGCTTCAAGCCAACCTTTTCACTCTCCTCTTTCATTTTCATCAAGATGCTTTTGAGTTCCTCCTCATTTTCTGCCCTAAAGGTGGTGTCATCTGCATATCTGAGGTTATTGATATTTCTCCCAGCAATCTTGATTCCAGTTGTTCTTCTTCCAGCCCAGCATTTCTCATGATGCACTCTGCATATAAGTTAAATAAGCAAGATTACAATATACAGCCGTGACGTACTCCTTTTCCTATTTGGAACCAGTCTGTTGTTCCATGCACAGTTCTGACTGTTGCTTCCTGACCTGCATACAGGTTTTTAAAGAGGCAGGTCAGGCGGTCTCGTATTCCCATCTCTTTCAGAATCTTCCACAGTTTATTGTGATCCACACAGTCAAAGGCTTTGACATAGTCAATGAAGCAGAAATAGATGTTTTTCTGGAACTCTCTCGCTTTCTCCATGATCCAGCGGATGTTGGCAATTTGATCTCTGGTGCCTCTGCCTTTTCTAAAGCCTGCTTGAACATCTAGGAGTTCACGGATCACATATTGCTGAAGCCTGGCTTGGAGAATTTTGAGCATGACTGTACTAGCGTGTGAGATGAGTGCAATTGTGCGGTAGCTTGAGCATTCTTTGGCATTGCCTTTCTTTGGGATTAGAATGAAGACTGACATTTTCCAGTCCTGTGGCCATTGCTGAGTTTTCCAAATTTGTTGGCATATTGAGTGCAGCACTTTCACAGCATCATCTTTCAAGATTTGAAATAGCTCAACTAGAATTCCATCACTTCCACTAGCTTTGTTCGTAGTGTTGCTTTCTAAGGCACACTTGAATTCACATTCCAAGATGTCTGGATCTAGGCCAGTGATCACATTTTCGTGACTATCCTGGTCGTGAAGATCTTTTTTGTACAGTTCTTCTGTGTATTCTTGCCACCTCTTCTTAATATCTTCTGCTTCCGTGAGGTCCATACCATTTCTGTCCTTTATCGAGCCCATCTTTGCATGAAATATTCCCTTGGAATCTCTAATGTTCTTGAAGAGATCTCTTGTTTTTCCTATTCTGTTGTTTTCCTCTGTTTCTTTGCATTGATCACTGAGGAAGGCTTTCTTATCTCTCCTTGCTATTCTTTGGAACTCTGCATTCTAATGCTTATATCTTTCCCTTTCTCCTTTGCTTTTCGCTTCTCTTCTTTTCACAGCTATTTGTAAGGCCACCTCAGACAGCCATTTTGCTTTTTTTTTGCATTTCTTTTCCATGGGGATGCTCTTGGTCCCTGTCTCCTGTGCAATGTCACGAACCTCCATCCAGAGCTCATCAGGCACTCTATCGATCAGATCTAGTGCCTTAAATCTATTTCTCACTTCCACTGTATAATCCTAAGGGATTTGATTGAGGTCATATCTGAATGGTCTAGGGGTTTTCCCTACTTTCTTCAATTTAAGTCTGAATTTGGCAATAAGGAGTTCATGATCTGAGCCACAGTCAGCTCCTGGTCTTGTTTTTGCTAACTGTATACAGCTTCTCCATCTTTGGCTGCAAAGAATATAATCAATCTGATTTCGGTGTTGACCATCTGGTGATGTCCACGTGTAGAGTCTTCTCTTGTGTTGTTGGAAGAGGGAGTTTGCTATGACCAGTGTGTTCTCTTGACAAAACTCTATTAACTTGGCCCTGCTTCATTCCGTGCTCCAAGGCCAAATTTGCCTATTACTCCAGGTGTTTCTTGACTTCCTACTTTTGCATTCCAGTCCCCTATAATGAAAAGGACATCTTTTTGGGTGTTAGTTCTAAAAGGTCTTGTAGGTCTTCATAGAACCGTTCAACTTCGGCTGCTTCAGCGTTAGTGGTTGGGGCATAGGCCTGGATTACTGTAATGTTGAATGGTTTGCCTTGGAAACGAACAGAAATCATTCTGTCGTTTTTAAGATTGCATCCAAGTACTGCATTTCTGAGTCTCTTGTTGACCATGATGGCTACTCCATTTCTTCTAAGGGATTTCTGCCCACAGTAGTATATATATAATGGTCATCTGAGTTAAATTCACACATTCCAGTCCATTTTAATTCACTGATTCCTAGAATGTCTATGTTCACTTTTGCCATCTCCTGTTTGACCACTTCCAATTTGCCTTGATTCCTGGACCTTACATTCCAGGTTCCTATGCAATATTGCTCTTTACAGCACCAGACCTTGCTTCTATCACCGGTCACATCCACAACTGGGTACTGGTTTTGCTTTTGCTCCATCCCTTCATTCCTTCTAGAGTTATTTCTCCACTGATCTCCAGTAGCATACTGGGCACCTACAGACCTGGGGAATTCCTCATTCAGTATGCTGTCATTTTCCCCTTTGATACTGTTCATGGGGTTCTCAATGAAAATATACTGAAGTGGTTTGCCATTCCCTTCTCCAGTCGACCACATTCGGCTGTGGTCCATGTGATCAGATCGAGTAGATTCCTGTGATTATGATTTCAGTGTCTGCCATCTGAAGCCTCCTCGCAATACCTACCATCTGATTTGAGTTTCTCTTAACTTGGGTGTGGGATATCTCTTCACAGCTGCTCCAAGAAAGCACAGCTGCTGCACCTTACCTTGGATGAGGGGTATGTCCTCAAGGCCGCCCCTCCTGACCTTGAACGTGAGTACCTCCTCTCGGCTCTCCCACACAGCCACCGCCTATTGGAGGTGTGGTACCTCCTCTCGGCCGCCTGCCCTGGCCTCAGGCATGGGGTAGCTCCTCACTGCTGCACATCTCTGCATGGTCAGTTGGGCCAGGGCCGGCTTCTCTAGAGTCTGCGCGGGCGGGGCCTGCGTATCCCGCGTCTGGTGGGCGGGGCCGGGGTCTCTCCAATATGGGCGGGCGGGGCCGGGGTCTCTCGCGTCTGCGCGGGCGAGGCAGGGTCTCTCGCATCTGCGCAGGCGGGGCCGGCTTCTCTTGCATCTGCGCGGGCGGCGCCAGCAACAATAGCGTCTGAGCGGCTGGGGCCGAGGTCTCTCGCGTCTGAGCGGGCGGGGCCGGGGTCTCTCGAGTCTGCGCGGGCGGGGCCGGGTTCTCTCCCGTCTGCGCGGGTGGGGAAGGCCTCTCTAGCGTCTGCGCCGGCAAGGCCCGTGTCTCTGGCGTCTCAGCCGCCTGGGCCGGCATTTCTCGTGTCTGCGCGGGTGGGCCTGGTATTTCTTCCGTTTGCACAGCCGGGTGAGACTCACAAAATTCCCTCAAACAGTCGTCCCCATTGGAGAGTAGAACACACTTTACGGACTTAACTCGAGAAGAGGCCCTATTCCCATTTACAGGCTCAACAGTAATCCCGAAATTCCCCTTCCAACACAAAAGGGTTCCTGACTTCCCTGAAGCAGCCAGAGAGAATTCTTGAGGTCCTGTTCGCTACCTGAGAAGTTCAACCAGGTTCCTGCCGCAACTCTAGAAACACCACAAAATTATCCCCTCAATGCGAGATCAGGAAAATATTCCGCTGCACAATTCAAGAGAAATCCCACGTTCCACTGGAAAGGCAAAACTGTATTTGACACCCTTTATGCGACTCAGAAAATTCCCTCACACAGCCATCCCCATTGCAGAGGAGAACACAGTTTATGGACTCAACTTGGGAAGAGGCCCTATTCCCATTTAACGGCTCGAGAGTAATCCCGAAATTCCTGTTCCAGTAGAAAAGGGTGACTAACTTCCCTGAAGCAACACAAGCGAGTTCCTGAGGTCCCCGTCGCAACTCCAGAAGTACCCCCAGCTTCCCGCCTCAAAAGGGGAAACACCAAAAAATTATCCGCTCAATGTGAGATGAGGAAATTTTGCACTGCACAATTAAATAGAAATCCCACATTCCCGCTTGAAAGGCAAAAGGGCACTTGACACACTTTATGCGATTCAGATAGTTTCCTAACACCCGTACTTATTGGAGCGGAGAACACACTTCATGGACTCAAATCTAGAAGAGGACCTATTCCCATTTAAGGGCTCGAGAGTAATCTGGAAGTCCACTTCCAAAAAAAGGGGACCTGACTTCGCTGAAGCAACACGAACGAGTTCCTGAGGTCCACGCTGCAACTCGAGAAGTACCCCCAGATCCAAGCCGAAACCCGAGACACAACAAAATTATCCCCACAATGCGAGATGAGGAAATTTTGCGCTCTGAAATCTCAAGAGAAGTCCCACATACCCGCTTGAAAGGCAAATGGTCACTTGACACACTTTATGTGACCCAGAAAGTTCGCTCACAGAGCCGTACCCATTGGAGAGGAAAAAACACCTTTTGGATTCAACTCCAGGTGAATCCCTATTCCCAATGAACGGCTCGAAATTAAACCGGAAGTTCCCGTTCCAACACAAAAGGGGACCTGACTTCCCTGAAGCAACCCGAGCCACTTCCTGAGGCCCCCATTGCAACTCGAGAAGCACCCCCAGCATCCCGCCGCAACTCGACAAACACCACAGAATTATCCCCTCAATGCGAGATGAGGAAATTGTGCGCTGCAGAATCTCAAGAGAAATACCACATTCCCGCTTGAAAGGCAAAAGGGTACTTGACACCCTTTATGCGACTCAGAAAGTACCCTCACACAGCCGTCCCCATTGGAGAGGAGAACACACTTTATGGACTCAATTCGAGATGAAGCCCTATTCCCATTTAATGGCTGGAGAGTAAACAGGAAGTGCCCTTTCCAACACAAAAGGAGACCTGCCTTACCTGAAGAAACCCAAGCAAGTTCTTGAGGTCCATATGGCAACTCGAGAAGTACCCCAAGCTTCCTGCCGCAACTAGAGAAACACCACAAAATTATCCCCTCAATGCGAGAAGAGGAAATTTAGGGCTGCAGAATCTCAAGAGAAAAACCACTATTCCCTTTGAAAGGCAAAAAGTACTTGATACCGTTTATGCGACTCAGAAATTTCACAAATATCATTCCCCATAGGAGAGGAGAACACACTTTATGGACTCAATTCGAGATGAGGCCCTATTCCCAATTAACGGCTCCAGACTAAACCGGAAGTTCCCCTTCCAACACAAAAGGGGACCTGACTTTCCAGAAGCAACTCGAGCAAATTCCTGAGGTCCCGTCGCAACACGAGAAGTAATCCAAAATTCCTGCCACAACTTGACATACACCACAAAATTATCTCCTCAATGCGAGATGAGTATATTTTGCGCTGCAGAATCTCAAGAGAAATACCACATTCCCTCTTGAAATGCAAAAGGGTACTTGACATCCTTATGCGACTCAGAAAATTCACTAACATCAGTCCCCATTGGAGAGGTGAATGAACTTTATGTACTCAATTCAAAATGAGGCATTATTGCCAATTAACTGCTCGAGAGTAAATCAGAAGTTCCCCTTCCAACAAAAAGGGGAACTGCCTTACCTGAAGAAACCCGAGTGAGTTCCTGAGGTACGCATAGCAACTTGAGAAGTACCCCCAGCTTCCCGCCGCAACACGAGAAACACCACAAAATTATCCCCTCAATGCAAGAATAGGAAATTTTGCGTTACAGAATCTCAAGAGAAATACCACATTCCCTCTTAAAAGGCAAAAGGGTTCTTGAAACCCTTTATGCCACTCAGAAAGTTCCCTCACACAGCCGTCCCCTTTCAAAGGAGAGGACACTTTATGGACTCAAATCGAGATGAGCCCCTGTGCACATTTAAGGGCTCGAGAGGAAACCGGAAGTTCCCCTTCCAACACCAAAGGGGACCTGACTTCCCTGAAGCAACCCCAGCGAGTTCCTGAGGTCCCCGTCGCAACTCGAGAAGTACCCCCAGCTTCCCGCCGCAACTCGATAAACACCCCAAAAATATCCCCTCAATGCGAGATGAGGAAATTTTGCGATGCAGCATCTCAAGAGAAATACCACATTCCCTCTTGAAAGGCAAAAATGTACTTGACACCCTTTATTCGACTCAGAAAGTTCCCTCACACAGCCGTCCCCTTTGGAGAGGAGAACACATTTTATGGACTCAATTCAAGATGAGCCCCTGTGCACATTTAAGAGCTCGAGAGGAACCCGGATGTTCCACTTACAACACCAAAGGGGACCTGACTTCCTGAATCAACCCCAGTGACTTCCTGAGGCCCCCGTGCCAACTCGAGAAGCACCCCCAGCTTCCCGCTACAACTCGAGAAACACCCCAAAAGTATGCTCTCAATGCGAGATGAGGAAATTTTTTGATGCAGCATCTCAAGAGAAATACCACATTCCCTCTTGAAAGGCAAAAAGGTACTTGACACCATTTATTCAACTCAGAAAGTTCCCTCACACAGCCGTCCCATTTGGAGAGAACACACTTTATGGACTCAATTCGAGATGAGTCCCTGTGCACATTTAAGGGCTCGAGAGGAACCCAGAAGTTCCCCTTCCAACAACAAAGGGGACCTGACTCCCCTGAAGCAACCCCAGCGAGTTCCTGAGGTCCCCGTCGCAACTCGAGAAGCACCCCCAGCTTCCCGCTACAACTCGAGAAACACCCCAAAATTATCCCCTCAATGCGAGATGAGGAAATTTTGCGATGCAGCATCTCAAGAGAAATACCACATTCCCTCTTGAAAGGCAAAAAGGTACTTGACACCCTTTTTTCGACTCAGAAAGTTCCCTCACACAGCCGTCCACTTTTAGAGGAGAACACACTTTATGGACTCAATTCGAGATGAGCCCCTGTTCACATTAAGGGCTATATAGGAAACCGGAAGTTCCCCTTCCAACACCAAAGGGGACCTGACTTCCCTGAAGCAACCCCAGCGAGTTCCTGAGGTCCCCGTCGCTACTTGAGAAGCACCCCCTGCTTCCCGCCGCAACTCGAAAAACACCCCAAAATTATCCCCTCAATGCGAGATGAGGAAATTTTGCGATGCAGCATCTCAAGAGAAATACCACATTCCCTCTTGAAAGGCAAAAAGGTACTTGACACCCTTTATTCGACTCAGAAAGTTCCCTCACACAGCAGTCCCCTTTTAGAGGAGAACACACTTTATGGACTCAATTGGAGATGAGCCCCTGTGCACATTTAAGGGCTCGAGAGGAACCCGGAAGTTCCCCTTCCAACAACAAAGGAAACCTGACTTCGCTGAAGCAACCCCAGTGAGTTCCTGAGGTCCCCGTCGCAACTCAAGAAGCACCCTCAGCTTCCCGCCGCAACTCGAGAAACACCCCCAAATTATCCCCTCTATGCGAGATGAGGAAATTTTGCCATGCAGAATCTCACGAGAAATACCACATTCCCTCTTGAAAGGCAAAAAGGTACTTGACACCCTTTATTCGACTCAGAAAATTCCCTCAACCGCAGTTCCCTTTGGAGAGGAGAACACACTTTATGGACTCAATTCGAGATGAGGACCGATTCCCAAGTAACAGCTTGATAGTGAAACGGATGTTCCCCTTCAAACACAAAACGGGACCTGCCTTACCTGAAGAAACCCGAGCTATGTCCTGATGTCCCCATCGCAACTCGAGAAGTACCCCCAGCTTCCCGCCGCAACTGGATATACACCACAAAATTATCACCTCAATGCGAGATGAAGAAATATTGCTCTGCAGAATCTCAAGAGAAATATCACATTCCCTCTTGAAAGGCAAAAGGGTTCTTGACTCCCTTTATGAGAATCAGAATGTTCCCTAACATCCATCCTCAGTGGAGAGGAGAACAATCTTCATGCAGTCAAATCGAGAAGAGGCAATATTCCCATTTAAAAGCTCAAGAGTAATCAAGAAGTTCCCCTTCCAACACAAAAGGGGACTTGACTTCCCTGGAGCAACCTGAGAGAGTTCCTGAGGTTTCCGTTTCAACTACAGAATTATCCCCTACTTCAAACCACAACTCGAGAAACAACACAGTATTATCCACGCAATGCGACATGAGGTAATTTTGCACTGCAGAATCTCAAGAGAAATCCCACATTCCCGCTTGAAAGGCAAAAGGGAACTTGGCATACTTTATCCTCCTCAGAAAGTTCCCTAAAATCCATCCCCATTGCAGAGGCATACACAATTTATGGACTCAACTCCAGAAGAGCCCCTATTCCCTTAAAGGCCTCGAGAGTAATCCGGAAGTTCCCCGTCCAGCACTAAAGGGGAACTGACTTCCCTAAAGTAACTCCAGTGAGTTCCTGAGGTCCCCGTTGAAACTCGAGAAGTACCCCCAGCTTCCCACCGAAATTCGGGAAACACCACAAAATTATCCCCTCAATACGAGATGAGGAAACTTTGCGCTGCAGAATCTGAAGAGAAATCCAACATTCCCAATTGAAAGGCAAAAGCGTACTTGACTCCCTTTATGTCACTCAGAAAGATCCCTAACATCCTTCCCCATTGTAGAGGAGAACACACTTTATGGACTCAACTCCAGAAGAGGCCCTATTCCCATTAAAGGGCTCGAGACTAATCCGGAAGTTCCCCTTCCAGCACAAAAGGGGACCTGACTTCCCTGAAAAAACACGAGTGAGTTCCTGAGGTCCCCATCTAAACTCAAGAAGTACCCCCAGCGTCCCGCCGCAATTCGAGAAACACCACAAAATATTCCCCTCACTGCGAGATGAGGAAATTTTGCGCTGAGAATCTCAAGAGAAATCCCACATTCCGGCTTGAAAGGCAAAAGGGTACTGACTCCGTTTATGCGACTCAGAATGTTCCCGAATACATCCTTCCTCAGTGGAGAGGAAAACACACTTTATGGACTCAAATCGAGAAGAGGCATTTTTCCTATTTAACAGCTCGAGAGTAATCCGGAAGTTCCCCTTCCAACACAAAAAAGGACTTGACTTCCCTGAAGCAACCCGAGCAAGCTCCTGAGGTCCCCGCTGCAACTCGAGAAGTACCCCCAGCTTCCCGTCGCAACTCGAGAAACACCCGAAATTATCCCCTCAATGCGAGATGAGGAAATTTTGCGCTGCAGAATCTCAAGAGAAATCCCACATTCCCGCTTGAAAGTCAAGAGTACTTGACTCCCTTTAGGCGACTCAGAATGTTCCCTAACATCCATCCTCAGTGGAGAGGAGAACATATTTTATGGACTCAAATGGAGAGGAGGCAATATTCCCTTTTAACATCTCGACAGTAATCCGGAAGTTCCCCTTCCAAAACAAAAGGCGAATTGACTTCCCTGAAGCAACCCGAGCGAGTTCCTGAGGTCCCCGCCATAGCTAGAGAAGTGCCCCCTGCTTCCCACCACAACTGGAGAAACACCACAAAATTATCCCCTCAATGTGAGATGGGGTTATTTTGCGCTGCGGAATCTCAAGAGACATCCCACATTCCCGCTTGAAAGGCAAAAGGGTACTTGAAACAATTTATGCCACTCAGAAAGTTCAAAAATATCCGTCCCCATTGCAGAGAAAAACACACTTTATGGACTAAACTACAAAAGAGGCCCTATTCCTATTAAAGGGCTCGAGAGTAATCCGGAAGTTCCCCTTCCAGCACAAATGGGACCCGATTCCCTGAAGTAACTCGAGTAAGTTTCTGAGGTCCCGAACGCAACTCGAGAAACACCACATAATTATCCCCACAATGTGAGATGAGGAAATTTTGCGAGGCAGAATCTCAAGAGAAATACCACATTCCCTCTTGAAAGGCAAAAAGTACTTGACACCCATAATTCGACTCAGAAAGTTCCCTCACACAGCCGTCCCCTTTGGAGAGGAGAACACACTTTATGGACTCAATTCGAGATAAGTCCCTGTTCATATTTGAGGGCTCGAGGGGAAACCGGAAGTTCCCCTTCCAACACCAAAGGGGAATTGACTTCCCTGAAGCAACCCCAGCGAGTTCCTGAGGTCCCCGTCGCAACTCGAGAAGCACGCCAGCTTCCCTTTGCAACTCGAGAAACACCCGAAAATTATCCCCTCAATGCGAGATGAGAAAATATTGCGATGAAGCATCTCAAGAGAAATACCACATTCCCTCTTAAAAAGCAAAAAGTTACTTGACACCCTTTATTCGACTCAGAATGTTCCCTCACACAGCCGTTCCCTTTTGAGAGGAGAACACCCTTTAGGACTCAATTCGAGATGAGACCCTGAGCACATTTAAGGGCTCGAGAAGAAACCGAAAGTTCCGCTTCCAACACCAAAGGGGACGTGAGGTCCCTGAAGCAACCCCAGCGAGTTCCTGAGGTCCCCGTCGCAACTCGAGAAGTCCCCCCAGCTTCCCGCCGCAACTCGAGAAACACCACAAAATTATCCCCTCCATGCGAGATGAGGAAATTTGGCGATGCAGCATCTCAAGAGAAATACCACATTCCCTCTGGAAAGGCAAAAAGGTACTTGACACCCTTTATTCGACTCAGAAAGTTCCCTCACACAGCCGTCTCCTTGGGCGAGGAGAACACACTTTACGGACTCAATTCGAGATGAGAACCTGTACACATTTAAGGGCTCGAGAGGAACCCGGAAGTTCCCCTTCCAACAACAAAGGGGACCTGACTTCCCTGAAGTAACACAGCGAGTTCCTGAGGTCCCCATCGCAAGTCTTGAAGCACCCCCAGCTTCCCTCCGCAACTCGAGAAACACCTGAAAATTATCCCCTCAATGCGAGATGAGGAAATTTTGCGATGCAGCATCTCAAGAGAAATACCACATTCCCTCTTGAAAGGCAAAAAGTACTTGACACCGTTCATTCGACTCGTAAAGTTCCCTCACACAGCCGTCCCCTTTTAGAGGAGAACAAACTTTATGGACTCAATTCTAGATGAGCTCCTGTGCACATAAGGGCTCGAGAAGAACCTGGAAGTTCCTCTTCCAACACCAAAGGGGACCTGACTTCCCTGAAGCAGCCCCAGCGAGTTCCTGAGGTCCCCGTCGCAACTCGAGAAGCATCCCATCTTCCCGCCACAACTCGAGAAACACCCCCAGATTATCCCCTCAATGCGAGATGAGGAAACTTTGCGATGCAGCATCTCAAGAGAAATACCACATTTCCTCTTGAAAGGCAAAAAGTTACTTGACACCCTTTATACGACTCAGAAAGTTCCCTAACACAGCCGTCCCCTTTTAGAGGAGAACACACTTTATGGACTGAATTCGAGATGAGCCCCTGTTCATATTTAAGGGCTCGAGAGGAAACCGGAAGTTCCCCTTCCAACACCAAAGGGGACCTGACTTCCCTCAAGCAACCCCAGCGAGTTCCTGAGTTTCCCGTCGCAACTCTAGAAGCACCCCCAGCTTCCCGCCGCAACTCGAGAAACACCCCAAAATTATCCCCTCAATGCGAGTGGAGGAAATTTTGCGATGCAGCATCTCAAGAGAAATACCACATTCCCTCTTGGAAGGGAAAAAGGTACTTGACACCCTTTATTCGACTCAGAAAGTTCCCTCACACAGCCGACCCTTTGGAGAGGAGAAGACACTTTATGGACTCAATTCCAGATGAGCCCCTGTTCACATTTAAGGGCTCGAGAGGAAACCGGAAGTTTCCCTTCCAAAACCAAAGGGGACCTGACTTCCCTGAAGCGACCCGAGCGAATTCCTGAGGTCCCCGTAGCATATTGAGATGTAACCCCATCTTCCTGCCGCAACTCGGGAAACACCAAAATATTATCCCCTCAGCGAGATGAGGAAATTTTGCGCTGCCGAATCTCAAGAGAAATACCACCTTCCCTCTTGAAAGGCAAAGGTTTCTTGACACCCTTTTTTGGGACGCAGAAATTTCACTATCATCCATCCCCATTGGAGAGGAAAATAAACTTTACGAACTCAATTTGAGATGAGCCCCTATTCCCATTTAACGGCTCTAGAGTAAACCTAAATTTTCCCTTCCAACAAAAAGGGGACCTGACTTCCCTGAAGAAACCCGAGCAAGGTCCTGAGGTCCCCATCGTACCTCGAGAAGTACCCCCAGATTCCCGCTGTAACTCGAGAAACACCACAAAATTATTCTCTCAATGCGAGATGATGAAATTCTGCGCTGCAGACTTTCAAGAGAATACCACATTCTCTCTTGCAAGGCAAAAGGGTACAGGACAACCTTTTTGCGACTCAGAAAGTTCCCTCACACAGCAGTCCCCTTTGGAGAGGAGAACACACTTTATGGACTCAATACGAGATGAGCCCCTATTCCCATTTAATGGCTGGAGAGTAAACCGGAAGTTCCGCTTACAACTCCAATGGGGACCTGACTGCCCTGAAGCAACCAGAGCGACTTCCTGGGGTCCCCGTCGCAACTCGAGCAGATACCCCAGCTTCCCGTCGCAACAAGAGAAAAACCACAAAATTTTCCCCGCAATGCGAGGTGAGGAAATTTTGTGCTGCATCTCAAGAGAAATATCACATTCTCTCTTGAAAGGCAAAAGGGTACTTGACACCCTTTATGCGACTCAAAAAGTTCCCTCACACAGCCGTCCCCATTAGAGAGGAGAACACACTTTAAGGACTCAATTCCAGAGGAGGCCCTATTCCCTTTTAACGGCTCCAGAGTAAACCGGACGTTCCTATTCCAAAACGAAAGGGGACCTGACTTCGCTGAATCAACCTGAGCGAGTTCCTGAGGTCTCCGACGCACTTCGAGAAGTACCCCCAGCTTCTCCCCAAAACTATAGAAACACCACAATAATATAGACTCAATGCGAGATGAGGAAATTTTGGGCTGCAGAATCTCAAGTGAAATACCACATTCCCGCTTGAAAGGCAATGGGTACTTGACACCCTTTATTCGACTCAGAAATTTCACTAACATCAGTCCCCATTGGAGAGGAGAACACATTTTATGGACTCAATTCGAGATGAGCCCCTATTCCCATTAACAGCTCGAGAGTAAACCGGAGGTTCCCCTTCCAACAAAAAAGGGGTCCTGACTTCCGTGAAGCAACCCGAGCGAGTTCCTGAAGTCCCCGTCTCAACATGAGAAGCACCCCCAGCTTCCTGCCGCAAATCGAGAAACACCACAAAATTATCCCCTCAATGTGAGAGGAGGAAATTTTGCGATGCAGAATCTCAAGAGAAATACCACATTCCCTCTTGAAAAGCAAAAACATACTTGACACCCTTTATTCGACTCAGAAAGTTCCCTCACAAAGCTGTCCCCTTTGAGAGGAGAACACACTTTACGGGCTCAATTCGAGATGAGGCCTTATTCCCATTTAACGGCTCCAGACTAAACCGGAAGTTCCCTTTCCAACACAAAAGGGGACCTGACTTTCCAGAAGCAACTCGAGCAAATTCCTGAGGTCCCCGTCGCAACACGAGAAGTAATCCAAAATTCCCGCCACAACTTGACATACACCACAAAATTATCTCCTCAATGCGAGATGAGGATATTTTGCGCTGCAGAATCTCAAGAGAAATACCACATTCCCTCTTGAAATGCAAAAGGGTATTGACATACTTTATGCGACTCAGAAATTTCACTAACATCAGTCCCCATTGGAGAGGTGAACTAAATTAATGTACTCAATTCAAAATGAGGCACTATTGACATTTAACTGCTCGAGAGTAAATCAGAAGTTCCCCTTCCAACAAAAAGGGGACCTGCCTTTCCTGAAGAAACCCGAGTGAGTTCCTGAGGTATGCATAGCAACTTGAGAAGTACCCCCAGCTTCCCGCCGCAACTCGATAAACAGCACAAAATAATCCCCTCAATGCAAGAATAGGAAATTTTGCGTTACAGAATCTCAAGAGAAATACCACATTCCCACTTGAAAGGCAAAAAGGTACTTGACACCCTTTATTCGATTCAGAAAGTTCCTTCACACAGCCGTCCATTTTGGAGAGGAGAACACACTTTATGGACTCAATTCCAGATGGCCCCGGTGCACATTTAAGGGCTCCAGAGTAAACCGGAAGTTCCCCTTGCAACACCAAAGGGGACCTGACTTTCCTGAAGCAACCCCAGAGTTCCTGAGGTCCCCGTCGCAACTCGAGAAGCACCCCCAGCTTCCCGCCGCAACTCGAGAAACACACCAAAATTATCCCCTCAATGCGAGATGAGGAAATTTTGTGTTGCAGCATCTCAAGGGAAATACCACATTCCCTCTTGAAAGGGAAAAAGGTACTTGACACCCTTTATTCGACTCAGAAAGTTTCCTCACACAGCCGTCCCCTTTGGAGAGGAGAACACACTTTATGGACTCTATTGGAGATGAGCCCCTTTGCACATTTAAGGGCTCGAGAGGAAACCGGAAGTTCCCCTTCCAACACCAAAGGGAACCCGCCCTCCCTGAAGCAACTTCAGCGAGTTCCTGAGGTCCATGTGGCAACTCGAGTAGCACCCCCAGCATCCAGCCGCAACTCGAGAAACACATCAAAATTATCACCTAAATGCGAGATTTGGAATGTCTTCGATGCAGCATCTCAAGAGAAATACCACATTCCCTCTAGAAAGGCAAAAACGTACTTGAAACCCTTTATTAGACTCAGAAAATTCCCTCACAGAGCCGTCCCCTTTAAAGAGGAGAACACACTTTATAGACTCAATTCGAGATGAGCCCCTGTTCACATTGAAGGGCTCGAGAGAAAACCGGAAGTTCCCCTTCCAACACCAAAGGGGACCTGACTTCCCTGAAGCAACCCAGCGAGTTCCTGAGGACCTCGTTGCAACACGAGATGCACCCCAGCTTCCCACCGCAACTCGAGAAACACCCCAAAATTATCGCCTCAATGCGAGATGAGGAAATTTTGCGATGCAGCATATCAAGAGAAATACCACATTACCTCTTGAAAGGCAAAAAGGTACTTGACACCCTTTATTCGACTCAGAAAATTCCGTCACACAGCCGTTCCCTTTGGAGAGGAGAACACACTTTATGGACTCAATTCGAGTTGAGACCCTGTGCACATTAAAGGGCTCGAGAGGAAACCGGAAGTTCCCCTTCCAACACCAAAGGTGAACTGACTTCCCTGAAGCAACGCCAGCGAGTTCCTGAGGTCCCCGTCGCAACTCATAACAACACCCATCCTTGCGCCGCAACTCGAGCAACACCCCAAAATTATCCCCTCAATGCGAGATGAGGAAATTTGGGGATGTAGCATCTCAAGAGAAATACCACATTCCCTCTTGAAAAGCAAAAAGATACTTGACACCCTTTATTCGACTCAGAAAGTTCCCTAACACAGCCGTCCCCTTTGGAGAGGAGAACACACTTTATGGACTACATTCCAGATGACCCCTGTGCACATTTAAGGGCTCGAGAGGAACCCGGAAGTTCCCCTTCCAACACCAAAGGGGACCTGACTTCCCTGAAGCAACCCCAACGAGTTCCTGAGATCCCCGCCGCAACTCGAGAAGTACCCAGAGCTTCCCGACGCAATTCGAGAAACACCACAAAATTATCCCCTCAATGAGAGATGAGGTTTTTGCACTGCAGAATCTCAAGAGAAATCCCACATTCCGCTTGAAAGGCAAAAGCGTACTTGACACACTTTATGCCACTCGGAAAGTTCAATAATATCCATCCCATTGGAGAAGATAACACACTTTAGGGACTCAACTGGAGAAGAGGCCCTATTCCCATTAAAGGGCTCAAAAGTATTGCGGAAGTTCCCCTTCCAACACAAATGGTACCTGATTCCCTGAAGTAACTCGAGTAAGTTTCTGAGGTCCCCATCGCAACTGGAGAAACACAACAAAATTTTCCCCACAATGTGTGATGAGGAAAATTTGCACTGCAGAATCTCAAGTGAAATCCAAGATATCCGCTTGAAAGGCAAAAGGGTACTTGACTCCCTTTAGCCGACTCAGAATGGTCCCTAACATTCGTCCTCAGTGGAGAGGATAACACACTTTATGGACTCAACTCCAGAAGAGGCCCTATTCCCATTAAAGGGCTCAAGAGTAATCCGGAAGTTCTCCTTCCAGGAAAAAAAGGGCCTGATTCCCTGAAGTAACTCGAGAAAGTTCCTGAGGTTCCCTTCGCAACTCGAGAAGCACAACAAAATTATCCCCTCAATGAGCAAATGTTGCACTGCAGAGTCTCAAGTGATATCCCACATTCCCGCTTGAAAGGCATAATGGTACCTGACTCCCTTTAGGCGACTCAGAATGTTCCCTAACATCCGTCCTCAGTGGAGAGGAAAACACACTTCATGGACTCAAATCGAAAAGAGGCTATATTCCCATTTAAAGGCTCGAGAGTAATCAAGAAGTTCCGCTTCAAACACAAAAAAGTACTTGACTTCCCTGAAGCAACCTGAGCGAGTTCATGAGGGTCCCGCCCCCCCTGCTTCCCACCCCAACTCGAGAAACGACACAAGTGCGAGATGAGGTAATTTTCTGCTGCAGAATCTCAAGAGAAATCCCGCCTTCCCGCTTGAAAGCAAAAGGGAACTTGACACACTTTATGCCACTCAGAATGTTCCCTAACATCCGTCCCCATTGGAGAGGTATACACACTTTATGGACTCAACTCCATAAGAGGCCCTATTCCCATTAAAGGGCTCGAGACGAATCCGGAAGTTCCCCTTCCAGCACAAAAGGGGACCTGACTTCCCTGAAGAAACTCGAGTGAGTTCCTGAGGTCCCCATCTAAACTCAAAAAGTACCCCCAGCGTCCCGCCGCAATTCGAGAAACACCACAAAATATTCCCCTCACTGCGAGATGAGGAAATTTTGCGCTGAGAATCTCAAGAGAAATCCCACATTCCGGCTTGAAAGGCAAAAGGGTACTGACTCCGTTTATGCGACTCAGAATGTTCCCTAACATCCTTCCTCAGTGGAGAGGAAAACACACTTTATGGACTCAAATCGAGAAGAGGCATTTTTCCCATTTAACAGCTCGAGAGTAATCCGGAAGTTCCCCTTCCAACACAAAAAAGGACTTGACTTCCTTGAAGCAACCCAAGCGAGTTCCTGAGGTCCCCGACGCACCTCGAGAAGTACCCCCAGCTTCCCGCCGTAACTCGAGAAACACCACAAAATTATCCCCTCAATGGGAGATGAGGCAATTTTGCGCTGCAGAATCTCAAGAGAAATCTCACATTCCCGCTTGAAAGTCAAAAGCGTACTTGACTCCCTTTAGGCGACTCAGAATGTTCCCTAACATCCATCCTCAGTGGAGAGGAGAACATATTTTATGAAATCAAATGGAGAGGAGGCAATATTCCCTTTTAACATCTCGACAGTAATCCGGAAGTTCCCCTTCCAAAACAAAAGGCGACTTGACTTCCCTGAAGCAACCCGAGCGAGTAACTGAGGTCCCCGCCATAGCTAGAGAAGTGCCCCCTGATTCCCACCACAACTGGAGAAACACCACAAAATTATCCCCTCAATGTGAGATGAGGTTATTTGCGCTGCGGAATCTCAAGAGATATCCCACATTCCCGTTTGAAAGGCAAAAGGGTACTTGACACACTTTATGCCACTCAGAATGTTCAAAAATATCCGTCCCCATTGGAGAGAATAACACACTTTATGGACTCAACTACAAAAGAGGCCCTATTCCCATTAAAGGGCTCGAGAGTAATCCGGAAGTTCCCCTTCCAGCACAAATGGGACCCCAACCCTGAAGTAACTCGAGTAAGTTTCTGAGGTCCCCATCGAACTCGAGAAACACCACATAATTATCCCCACAATGTGAGATGAGGAAATTTTGCGCTGCAGAATCTCAAGAGAAATCCCACATTCCCACTTGAAAGGTAAAGGGGTATTTGACACCGTTTAGGCGACTCAGAATGGTCCCTAAAATCCATCCTCAGTGGAGAGGAGAACACACTTTATGGACTGAAATCGAGAAGAGCTAATATTCCCATTTAACGGCTCGAGAGTAATCCGGAAGTTCACCTTCCAAAACCAAAGGGGACTTGACTTCACTGAAGCAAGTGAGTGAGTTCCTGAGGTCCCTGTCGCAACTCGAGGAGCACCCCCAGCTTCCCGCCACAACTCGAGAAACACTCGAAAATTATCCCCTCATTGCGAGATGAGGAAATTTTGCCATGCAGCATCTCAAGAGAAATACCACATTTCCTCTTGAAAGGCAAAAAGGTACTTGACACCCTTTATTCGACTCAGAAAGTTCCCTCACACACAGTCCACTTTTAGAGGAGAACACATTTTATGGACTCAATTCGAGATGAGCCCCTGTGCACATTTAAGGGATCGAGAGGAAACCGGATGTTCCCCTTCCAACAAAAAGGGGACCTGACTTCCCTGAAGCAACCCAAGCGAGTTCCTGAGGTCCCCGTCGCAACTCGAGGAGCACCCGCAGCTTCCCGCCGCAACTCGAGAAACACTCCAAAATTATCCCCTCAATGTGAGATGAGGAAATTTTGCAATGCAGCATCTCAAGGGAAATACCACATTCCCTCTTGAAAGGCAAAAAGGTACTTGACACCCTTTATTCGACTCAGAAAGTTCCCTTACATACCATCCACTTTTAGAGGAGAACACACTTTATGGACTCAATTCGAGATGAGCCCCTGTGCACATTTAAGGGATCGAGAGGAAACTGGATGTTCCCCTTCCAACAACAAAGCGGACCTGACTTCCCTGAAGCAACCCAAGCGAGTTCCTGAGGTCCCCGTCGCAACTCGAGGAGCACCCCCAGCTTCCCGCCGCAACTCGAGAAACACTCCAAAATTATCCCCTCAATGCGAGATGAGGAAATTTTGCGATGCAGCATCTCAAGATAAATACCACATTCCCTCTTGAAAGGCCAAAAGGTACTTGACACACTATTCGACTCAGAAAGTTCCCTCAAACAGCCGTCCCATTTTAGAGGAGAACACACTTTATGGACTCAATTCGAGATTAGCCCCTGTTCACATTTAAGTGCTCAAGAGGAACCCGGAAATTCACTTTCCAACAACAAAGGGGACCTGACTTCCCTGAAGCAACTCCAGCGAGTTCATAAGGTCCCCTTCGCTGCTCGAGAAGGACCCCCAGCATCCTGCCGCAACTCGAGAAACACCCCAAAATTATCCCCTCAATGCGAAATGAGGAAAGTTTGCGATGAAGCATCTCAAGAGAAATACCACATTCCCTCCTGAAAAGCAAAAAGGTACTTGACACCCTTTATTCGACACAGAAAGTTCCCTCACACAGCTGTCCCCTATGAGGAGGAGAACACAGTTTATGGAATCAATTGGAGATAGGCCCCTGTGCACATTTAAGGGCTCGAGAGGAACACGGAAGTTTCCCTTCCAACAACAAAGGGGATCTGACTTCCCTGAAGCAACCCCAGCGAGTTCCTGAGTTCCCCGTCACCACTGGAGTAGCACCCCAAAATTATCCCCTCCATGGGAGATGAGGAATTTTTGCGATGCCGAATCTCAAGAGAAATACCACATTCCCTCTTGAAGGCAAAAAGGTACTTGACACTTTTTATTCGACTCAGAAAGGTCCCTCACATAGCCGTCCCCTTTGGAGCGGAGAACACACTTTATGGACTCAATTCGAGATGAGACCCTGTGCACATTTAAGGGATCGAGAGGAAACCGGAAGTTCCCCTTCCAACACAAAAGGGGACCTGACTTCCCTGAGGCAACCCCAGCGAGTTCCTGAGGTCCCCGTCGCAACTCGAGAAGCACCCCTAGCTTCCCGCCGCAACTCGAGAAAGACCCCAAAATTATCCCCTCCATGCGAGATGAGAATAATTGGCGATGCAGCATCTGAAGAGAAATACCACATTCCCTCTGGAAAGGCAAAAAGGTACTTGACACCCTTTATTCGACTCAGAAAGATCCCTCACACAGCCGTCCCCTTTGGAGAGGAGAACACACTTTACGGACTCAATTCGAGAGGAGCCCCTGTGCACATTGAAGGGCTCGAGAGGAAACCGGAAGTTCACCTTCCAACACCAAAGGGGACCTGACTTCCCTGAAGCAACCCAAGCGAGTTCCTGAGGTCCCCGTCGCAACTCGAGAAGCACCCCCAGCTTCCTGCCGCAACTCGAGAAACACCCAAAAATTATCCCCTCCATGCGAGATGAGGAAATTTGGCGATGCAGCATCTCAAGAGAAATACCACATTCCCTCTTGAAAGGCAAAAAGGTACTTGACACACTTTATTCGACTCAGAAAGTTCCCTCACACACAGTCCACTTTTAGAGGAGAACACACTTTATGGACTCAATTCGAGATGAGCCCCTGTGCACATTTAAGGGATCGAGAGGAAACCGGATGTTCCCCTTCCAACAACAAAGGGGACCTGACTTCCCTGAAACAACCCAAGCGAGTTCCTGAGGTCCCCGTCGCAACTCGAGGAGCACCCCCAGCTTCCCGCCGCAACTCGAGAAACACTCCAAAATTATCCACTCAATGCGAGATGAGGAAATTTTGCGATGCAGCATCTCAAGATAAATACCACATTCCATCTTGAAAGGCCAAAAGGTACTTGACACACTTTATTCGACTCAGAAAGTTCCCTCACACAGCCGTCCCCTTTTAGAGGAGAACACACTTTATGAACTCAATTCGAGATTAGCCCCTGTTCACATTTAAGTGCTCAAGAGGAACCCGGAAATTCACTTTCCAACACCAAAGGGGACCTGACTTCCCTGAAGCAACTCCAGCGAGTTCATAAGGTCCCCTTCGCTGCTCGAGAAGCACCCCCAGCATCCTACCGCAACACGAGAAACACCCCAAAATTATCCCGTCAATGTGAAATGAGGAAAGTTTGCGATGAAGCATCTCAAGAGAAATACCACATTCCCTCCTGAAAAGCAAAAAGGTACTTGACACCCTTTATTCGACACAGAAAGTTCCCTCACACAGCAGTCCCCTTTGGAGAGAACACATTTTATGGACTCAATTTGAGATGAGCCCCTGTGCACATTTAAGGGCTCGAGAGGAACACGGAAGTTCCCCTTCCAACAACAAAGGGGACCTGACTTCCCTGAAGCAACCCCAGCGATATCCTGAGGTCCCCGTCGCATCTCGAGAAGCACACCCAGTTTCCCGTCGCAACTCAAAAAACACCCCAAAATTATCCCCTCAATGCGAGATGAGGAAATTTTGCGATGCAGCATCTCAAGAGAAATAACACATCACCTCTTGAAAGGCAAAAAGGTACTTGACACCCTTTATTTGACTCAGAAAGTTCCCTCACACAGCCGTCCCATTTTAGAGGAGAACACACTTTATGGACTCAATTTCAGATTAGCCGCTGTGCACATTTAAGTGCTCCATAGGAACCCGGAAGTTCCCCTTCTAACAGCAAAGGGGACCTGACTTCCCTGAAGCAACCCCAGCGAGTTCCTGAGTCCCCGTCGCAACGCAAGAAACACCCCCTGCTTCCCGCCGCAACTCGAGAAACACACCAATATTATCCCCTCAATGCGAGATGAGGAAATTTGGCGATGCAACATCTCAAGAGAAATACCACATTCCCTTTTGAAAGGCAAAAAGGTATTTGACACCCTTTATTCGACTCAGAAATTTCACTAACATCAGTCCCCATTGGAGAGGAGAACACATTTTATGGACTCAATTCAAGATGAGCCCCTATTCCCATTAACGGCTCGAGAGTAAACCGGAGGTTCCCCTTCCAACAAAAAAGGGGTCCTGACTGCTGTGAAGCAACCCGATCGAGTTCCTGAAGTCCCCGTCTCAACCTGAGAAGCACCCCCAGCTTCCCGCCGCAAATCGAGAAACACAACAAAATTATCCCCTCAATGTGAGAGGAGGAAATTTTGCGATGCAGAATCTCAAGAGAAATACCACATTCCCTTTTGAAAAGGCAAAAATTTATTTGACACCCTTTATTCGACTCAGAAAGCTCCCTCAAACAGCTGTCCCCTTTGGAGAGGAGAACACACTTTATGGACTCAATTCGAGATGAGCCCCTGTGCACATTTAAGGGCTCGAGAGTAAACCGGAAGTTACCCTTCCAACACCAAAGGGGAGCTGACTTCCCTGAAGCAACCCCAGCGAGTTCCTGAGGTCCCCGTAGCAACTCGAGAAGCACCCCCAGCTTCCCGCCGCAACTCGAGAAACACCACAAAATTATCCCTTAAATGTGAGATGAGGAAATTTTGCGATGCAGAATCTCAAGAGAAATACCACATTCCCTCTTTAAGGCAAAAAGTTACTTGACACCCTTTATTCGACTCAGAAAGTTCCCTCACACAGCCGTCCCCTTTAGAGAGGAGAACACACTTTATGGACTCATTTGGAGATGAGCCCCTGTTCACATTTAAGGGCTGGAGAGGAAACCGGAAGTTCCCCTTCCAACATCAAAGGGGACCTGACTTCTCTGAAGCAACCCCAGCGAATTCCTGAGGTCCCCGTCGCAACTCTAGAAGCACCCCAGCTTCCCGCCGCAACTCGAGAAACACTCCAAAATTATCCCCTCAATGCGAGATGAGGAAATTTTGCGCTGCAGAATCTCAAGAGTAATACCACATTTCCTCATAAAAGGCAAAAGGGTACTGAACTCCCTTTATGCAACTCAGAAAGTTCCCTCACACAGCCGCCCCCATTGCGAGGAGAGCACACTTTATGGACTCTATTCGAGAAGAGGCCCTATTCACATTAAAGGGTTCGAGAGTAATACGGAATTTCCCCTTCCAGCACAAAATGGGACCAGACTTCCCTGAAGTAACTCGAGTGTGGTCCAGAGGTACTCGTCGGAACTGCAGAAGTACCCCCAGCTTCCCAACCCAATTCGTGAAACACCAAAAAATTATCCCTTCCATGCGAGATGAGGAAATTTTGTGCTGCAGAATCTCAAGAGAAATCCCACATTCCCGGTTGAAAGACAACAGTGTACATGACTCCCTTTAGGCGACTCAGAATGTTCCCTAACATCCGTCCTCAGTGCAGAGGAGAACACACTCTCTGGACTCAAATCGAGAAGAGGCAATGTTCCCATTTAACGGCTCGAGAGTTATCTGGAAGTTCCCCTTCCAACACAAAAGGGGAATTGACTTCGCTGAAGCAACCCGAGTGAGTTCCTGAGGTCCCCGTTGCAAGTGGAGAAGTATCCCCTGCTTCCCTCTGCAACTCGAGAAATACCACAAAATTATCCCCTCAATGCGAGATGAGGTAATTTTACGCTGCAGAATCTCAAGAGAAATCCCACATTCCCGCTTGAAAGGCAAAAGGGTACTTGACACACTTTATGCCACTCAGAAAGTTCCCTAACATCCGTCCCCATTGGAGAGGAGAACACAATTTATGGACTCAAATCGAGAGGAGGCCCTATTCCCATTAAAGGGCTCGAGAACAATCCGGAAGTTCCCCTTCCAGCACAAAAGGGGACCTGACTTCCCTGAAGTAATTCGAGTGTGTTCCAGAGGTCCTCGTCACAACTGGAGAATCACCCCCAGCTTCCCAGCCCAATTCATGTAACAGCACATAATTATCCCCTCCATGCGAGATGAGGAAATTTTGCACTGCAGAATCTCAAGAGAAATCCCACATTCCCTCTTGAAAGGCAAAAGGGTACTTGAGTCCCTTTAGGCGAATCAGAATGGTCCCTAACATCCGTCCTCAGTGGAGAGGAGAACACACTTTAAGGACTCAAATCAAGAAGAGGCAATATTCCCATTTAAGGGCTCGAGAGTAATCCGGAAGTTCCCCTTCCAGCACAATCAGTGACCTGACTTCCCTGAAGTAACTCGAGTGAGTTCCTGAGGTCCCCTTCGCACCTCGAGGAATACCCCCAGCTTCCCGCCGCAATTCGAGAAACACCACAAAATTATCCCCTCAATGCGAGATGAAGAAATTTTGCGCTGCAGAATTTCAAGAGAAATCCCACATTCCTGCCTGAAAGGGAAAAGGGTATTTGACACACTTTATTCAGTTCAGTTCAGTTCAGTTCAGTCGCTCAGTCGTGTCCGACTCTCCGCGACCCCATGAATCACTGTACGCTAGGCCTCCCTGTCCTATACCAACTCCCGGAGTTCACTCAAACTCATGGCCACAGAGCCGGTGATGCTATCCAGCCATCTCATTCTCTGTCGTCCCCTTCTCCTCCAGCCCCCAACCTCTCCTAGCATCAGAATCTTTTCCAGTGAGTCAACTCATCGCATGAGGTGGCCGAAGTATTGCAATTTCAGCTTTAGCATCAGTCCTTCCAATGAACACCGACGATTGATCTCCCTTAGAATGGACTGGTTGGATCTTCTTGCAGTCCAAGGGACTCTCAAGAGTCTTCTCCAATACCACAGTTCGAAAGCATCAGTTCTTCGGCGATCAGCTTTCTTCACAGTCCAACTCTCACATCCATACATGACCACGGGAAAAACCATAGCTTTGACTAGATGGAGCTTTTTTGGCAAAGTGATGTCTCTGCTTTTTAATATACTATCAAGGTTGATCATAACTTTCCTTCCAAGGAATAAGCGCCTTTTAATTTCATGGCTTCAATCAGCATCTGCAGTGATTTTGGAGCCCCCAGAAATGAAGTGTGACACTGTTTCCACTGTTTTTCCATCTATTTCCCGTGAAGTGTTGGGACCAGATTCCATCACCTTTGTTTTCTGAATGTTGAGCTTCAAGCCAACCTTTTCACTCTCCTCTTTCACTTTCATCAAGAGGCTTTTGAGTGCCTCCTCACTTTCTGCCGTAAAGGTGGTGTCATCTGCATATCTGAGGTTATTGATATTTCTCCCAGCAATCTTGATTCCAGTTGTTCTTCTTCCAGCCCAGCATTTCTCATGATGCATTCTGCATATAAGTTAAATAAGCAAGATTACAATATACAGCCTTGACGTACTCCTTTTCCTATTTGGAACCAGTGTGTTGTTCCATGCACAGTTCTGACTGCTGCTTCCTGACCTGCATACAGGTTTCTAAAGAGGCAGGTCAGGTGGTCTCGTAATCCCATCTCTTTCAGAATCTTCCACAGTTTATTGTGATCCACACAGTCAAAGGCTTTGGCATAGTCAATGAAGCAGAAATAGATGTTTTTCTGGAACTCTCTCGCTTTCTCCATGATCCAGCGGATGTTGGCAATTTGATCTCTGGTGCCTCTGCCTTTTCTAAAACCTGCTTGAACATCTGGGAGTTCACGGATCACATATTGCTGAAGCCTGGCTTGGAGAATTTTGAGCATGACTGTACTAGCGTGTGAGAGGAGTGCAATTGTGCGGTAGCTTGAGCATTCTTTGGCATTGCCTTTCTTTGGGATTAGAATGAAGACTGACCTTTTCCAGTCCTGTGGCCACTGCTGAGTTTTCCAAATTTGTTGGCATATTGAGTGCAGCACTTTCACAGCATCATCTTTCAAGATTTGAAATAGCTCAACTGGAATTCCATCACTTCCACTAGCTTTGTTCGTAGTGTTGCTTTCTAAGGCACACTTGAATTCACATTCCATGATATCTGGCTCTAGGCCAGTGATCACATTTTCGTGACTATCCTGGTCGTGAAGATCTTTTTTGTACAGTTCTTCTGTGTATTCTTGCCACCTCTTCTTAATATCTTCTGCTTCCGTTAGGTCCATACCATTTCTGTCCTTTATCGAGCCCATCTTTGCATGAAATGTTCCCTTGGAATCTCTAATGTTCTTGAAGAGATCTCTTGTTTTTCCTATTCTGTTGTTTTCCTCTGTTTCTTTGCATTGATCACTGAGGAAGGCTTTCTTATCTCTCCTTGCTATTCTTTGGAACTCTGCATTCTAATGCTTATATCTTTCCCTTTCTCCTTTGCTTTTCGCTTCTCTTCTTTTCACAGCTATTTGTAAAGCCACCTCAGACAGCCATTTTGCTTTTTTTTGCATTTCTTTTCCATGGGGATGCTCTTGGTCCCTGTCTCCTGTACAGTGTCACGAACCTCCATCCAGAGTTCATCAGGCACTCTATCTATCAGATCTAGTGCCTTAAATCTATTTCTCACTTCCACTGTATAATCATAAGGGATTTGATTGAGGTCATATCTGAATGGTCTAGGGGTTTTCCCTACTTTCTTCAATTTAAGTCTGAATTTGGCAATAAGGAGTTCATGATCTGAGCCACAGTCAGCTCCTGGTCTTGTTTTTGCTAACTGTATACAGCTTCTCCATCTTTGGCTGCAAAGAATATAATCAATCTGATTTCGGTGTTGACCATCTGGTGATGTCCACGTGTAGAGTCTTCTCTTGTGTTGTTGGAAGAGGGAGTTTGCTATGACCAGCGCGTTCTCTTGACAAAACTCTATTAGACTTGGCCCTGCTTCATTCCGTGCTCGAAGGCCAAATTTGCCTGTTACTCCAGGTGTTTCTTGACTTCCTACTTTTGCATTCCAGTCCCCTATAATGAAAAGGACATCTTTTTGGGTGTTAGTTCTAAAAGGTCTTGTAGGTCTTCATAGAACCGTTCAACTTCGGCTGCTTCAGCATTAGTGGTTGGGGCATAGGCCTGGATTACTGTAATATTGAATGGTTTGCCTTGGAAACGAACAGAAATCATTCTGTCGTTTTTAAGATTGCATCCAAGTACTGCATTTCGGAGTCTCTTGTTGACCATGATGGCTACTCCATTTCTTCTAAGGGATTTCTGCCCACAGTAGAATATATATAATGGTCATCTGAGTTAAATTCACACATTTCAGTCCATTTTAATTCACTGATTCCTAGAATGTCTATGTTCACTCTTGCCATCTCCTGTTTGACCACTTCCAATTTGCCTTGATTCCTGGACCTTACATTCCAGGTTCCTATGCAATATTGCTCTTTACAGCACCAGACCTTGCTTCTATCACTGGTCACATCCACAACTGGGTACTGGTTTTGCTTTTGCTCCATCCCTTCATTCCTTCTAGAGTTATTTCTCCACTGATCTCCAGTAGCATACTGGGCACCTACAGACCTGGGGAATTCCTCATTCAGTATCCTGTCATTTGGCCCTTTGATACTGTTCATGGGGTTCTCAATGCACATATACTGAAGTGGTTTGCCATTCCCTTCTCCAGTGGACCACATTCGGCTGTGGTCCATGTGATCAGATCGAGTAGATTCCTGTGATGATGATTTCAGTGTGTCTGCCATCTGAAGCCCCCTCGCAATACCTACCGTCTGATTTGAGTTTCTCTTAACTTGGGTGTGGGATATCTCTTCACCGCTGCTCCAAGAAAGCACAGCTGCTGCACCTTACCTTGGATGAGGGGTATGTCCTCAAGGCCGCCCCTCCTGACCTTGAACATGAGTACCTCCTCTCGGCCCTCCCCCGCACAGCCACCGCCTATTGGAGGTGGGGTACCTCCTCTCGGCCACCTGCCCTGGCCTCAGTCATGGGGTAGCTCCTCACCGCTGCGCATCTCTGCATGGTCGGTTGTGCCAGGGCCTGCTTCTCAGGAGTCTGCGCGGGCGGGGCCTGCGTATCCTGCGTCTGGTGGGCGGGGCCGGGGTCTCTCCCATCTGGGCGGGCCGGGCCGGGGTCTCTCGCGTCTGCGCGGGCGAGGCAGGGTCTCTCGCATCTGCGCAGGCGGGGCCGGCTTCTCTTGCATCTGCGCGGGCGGCGCCAGCAACAATAGCGTCTGAGCGGCTGGGGCCGAGGTCTCTCGCGTCCTAGCGGGCGGGGCCGGGGTCTCTCGAGTCTCTGCGGGCAGGGCCGGGGGGTCTGCGCGGGCGGGGCCGGGTTCTCTCCCGTCTGCGCGGGTGGGGAAGGCCTCTCTCGCGTCTGTGCCGGCAAGGCCCGTGTCTCTGGCGTCTCAGCCGCCTGGGCCGGCATCTCTCGAATCTGCGCGGGTGGGGAAAGCCTCTCTCGCGTCTGCGCCGGCAAGGCCCGTGTCTCTGGCGTCTCAGCCACCTGGGCCGTCATCTCTCGTGTCTGCGCGGGTGGGGCTGGTATTTCTCCCGTTTGCACAGCCGGGTGAGACTCACAAAATTCCCTCAAACAGTCGTCCCCATTGGAGAGGAGAACACACTTTACGGACTTAACTCGAGAAAAGGCCCTATTCCCATTTACAGGCTCAACAGTAATCCCGAAATTCCCCTTCCAACACAAAAGGGTTCCTGACTTCCCTGAAGCAGCCAGAGAGAATTCCTGAGGTCCTGTTCGCGACCTGAGAAGTTCAACCAGGTTCCCGCTGCAACTCTAGAAACACCCAAAATTATCCCCTCAATGCGAGATCAGGAAAATATTCTGCTGCACAATTCAAGAGAAATCCCATGTTCCGCTGGAAAGGCAAAACTGTATTTGACACCCTTTATGCGACTCAGAAAATTCCCTCACACAGCCATCCCCATTGGAGAGGAGAACACAATTTATGGACTCAACTTGGGAAGAGGCCCTATTCCCATTTAAAGGCTTGAGAGTAATCCTGAAATTCCCGTTCCAGTAGAAAAGGGTGACTAACTTCCCTGAAGCAACACAAGCGAGTTCCTGAGGTCCCCGTCGCAACTCGAGAAGTACTCCCAGCTTCCCGCCTCAAAAGGGGAAACACCAAAAAATTATCCACTCAATGTGAGATGAGGAAATTTTGCACTGCACAATTAAATAGAAATCCCACATTCCCGCTTGAAAGGCAAAATGGCACTTGACACACTTTATGCGATTCAGAGAGTTTCCTAACACCCGTACTTATTGGAGCGGAGAACACACTTCATGGACTCAAATCTAGAAGAGGACCTATTCCCATTTAAGGGCTCGAGAGTAATCTTGAAGTTCCACTTCCAAAAAAAGGGGACCTGACTTCCCTGAAACAACACGAACGAGTTCCTGAGGTCCACGCTGCAACTCGAGAAGTACCACCAGATCCAAGCCGAAACTGGAGACACAACAAAATTATCCCCACAATGCGAGATGAGGAAATTTTGCGCTCCGAAATCTCAAGAAAAGCCCCACATACCAGCTTGAAAGGCAAAAGGTCACTTGACACACTTTATGTGACCCAGAAAGTTCGCTCACAGAGCCGTACCCATTGGAGAGGAAAAAACACCTTTTGGACTCAACTCCAGATGAATCCCTATTCCCAATGAACGGCTCGAAAGTAAACCGGAAGTTCCCGTTCCAACACAAAAGGGGACCTGACTTCCCTTAAGCAACCCAAGCCACTTCCTGAGGTCTCCGTTGCAACTCGAGAAGCACCCCCAGCTTCCCGCCGCAACTCGACAAACACCACAGAATTATACCCTCAATGCGAGATGAGGAAATTGTGCGCTGCAGAATCTCAAGAGAAATACCACATTCCCGCTTGAAAGACAAAAGGGTACTTGACACCCTTTATGCGACTCAGAAAGTACCCTCACACAGCCATCCCCATTGGAGAGGAGAACACACTTTATGGACTCAATTCGAGATAAAGCCCTATTCCCATTTAATGGCTGGAGAGTAAACAGGAAGTGCCCTTTCCAACACAAAAGGGGACCTGCTTTACCTGAAGAAACCCAAGCAAGTTCTTGAGGTCCACATGGCAACTCGAGAAGTACCCCAAGCTTCCTGCCGCAACTAGAGAAACACCACAAAATTATCCCCTCAATGCGAGAAGAGGAAATTTTGGGCTGCAGAATCTCAAGAGAAATACCACTATTCACTCTTGAAAGGCAAAAAGTACTTGATATCGTTTATGCGACTCAGAAATTTCACTAATATCATTCCCCATAGGAGAGGAGAACACACTTTATGGACTCAATTCGAGATGAGGCCCTATTCCCATTTAACAGCTCCAGACTAAACCGGAAGTTCCCCTTCCAACACAAAAGGGGACCTGACTTTCTAGAAGCAACTCGAGCAAATTCCTGAGGTCCCCGTCGCAACATGAGAAGTAATCCAAAATTCCCGCCACAACTTGATTTACACCACAAAATTATCTCCTCAATGCGAGATGAGGATATTGTGCGCTGCAGAATCTCAAGAGAAATACCACATTCCCTCTTGAAATGCAAAAGGGTACTTGACATCCTTTATGCGACTCAGAAATTTCACTAACATCAGTCCCCATTGGAGAGGTGAACGAACTTTATGTACTCAATTCAAGATGAGGCACTATTGCCAATTAACTGCTCGAGAGTAAATCGGAAGTTCCCCTTCCAACAAAAAGGGGACCTGCCTTACCTGAAGAAACCCGAGTGAGTTCCTGAGGTACGAATAGCAACTTGAGAAGTACCCCCAGCTTCCCGCCGCAACTTGAGGAACACCACAAAATATCCCCTCAATGCAAGAATGGAAATTTTGCGTTACAGAAACTCAAGAGAAATACCACATTCCCTCTTGAAAGGCAAAACGGTTCTTGAAACCCTTTATGCGACTCAGAAAGTTCCCTCACACAGCAGTCCTCATTGGAAAGGAGAACACACTTTACGGACTCAAATCAAGATGAGGCCCTATTCCCAATAAACGGCTCGAGAGTAAACCGGAAGTTCCCCTTCCAACACCAAAGGGGACCTGACTTCCCTGAAGCAACCCAAGCGAGTTCCTGAGGTCCCCGTCGCAACTCGAGAAATGCCCTAGCCTCCAGCCGCAACTCGAGAAACACCACAAAATTATCCCCTCAATGCGAGATGAGGAAATTTTGCGATGCAGAATCTCAAGAGAAATACCACATTCCCTCTTGAAAGGCAAAAGGACTCTTAACACCCTTTATGCGATTCAGAAAGTTCCCTCACAGAGCAGTGCCCATTGGAGAGGAGAACACACTTTCTGGACACAATTCGAGATGAGGACCGATTCCCACTTAACGGCTCGATAGTGAACAGGAAGTTCCCCTTCAAACACAAAACGGGACCTGCCTTACCTGAAGAAACCCGAGCGAGTTCCTGATGTCCCCATCGCAACTCGAGAAGTACCCCCAGCTTCCCGCCGAAATTCGGGAAACACCACAAAATTATCCCCTCAATGCGAGATGAGGAAACTTTGCGCTGCAGAATCTGAAGAGAAATCCAACATTCCCAATTGAAAGGCAAAAGCGTACTTGACTCCCTTTATGTCACTCAGAAAGATCCCTAACATCCTTCCCCATTGGAGAGGAGAACACACTTTATGGACTCTACTCCATAAGAGGCCCTATTCCCATTAAAGGGCTCGAGACTAATCCGGAAGTTCCCCTTCCAGCACAAAAGGGGACCTGACTTCCCTGAAGAAACTCAAGTGAGTTCCTGAGGTCCCCATCTAAACTCAAAAAGTACCCCCAGCGTCCCGCCGCAATTCGAGAAACACCACAAAATATTCCCCTCACTGCGAGATGAGGAAATTTTGCGCTGAGAATCTCAAGAGAAATCCCACATTCCGGCTTGAAAGGCAAAAGGGTACTGACTCCGTTTATGCGACTCAGAATGTTTCCTAACATCCTTCCTCAGTGGAGAGGAAAACACACTTTATGGACTCAAATCGAGAAGAGGCATTTTTCCCATTTAACAGCTCGAGAGAAATACGGAAGTTCCCCTTCCAACACAAAAAAGGACTTGACTTCCCTGAAGCAACCCGAGCGAGTTCCTGAGGTCCCCGCTGCAACTCGAGAAGTACCCCCAGCTTCCCGCCGCAACTCGAGAAACACCACAAAATTATCCCCTCAATGGGAGAAGAGGAAATTTTGCACTGCAGAATCTCAAGTGAAATCCCACATTCCCGCTTGAAAGGCAGAAGGGTACTTGACTCCCTTTAGGCGACTCATAATGTTCCCTAACATCCATCCTCAGTAGAGGAGAACATAATTTATGGACTTAAATGGAGAGGAGGCAATATTCCCTTTTAACGTCTTGACAGTAATCCGGAAGTTCCCCTTCCAACACAAAAGGCGACTTGACTTCCCTGAAGCAACCCGAGCGAGTTTCTGAGGTGCCCGCCATAGCTAGAGAAGTGCCCCCTGCTTCCCACCACAACTGGAGAAACACCACAAAATTATCACCTCAATGCGAGATGAGGAAATTTTGCGCTGCAGAATCTCAAAAGAAAATCCACAGTATCATTGAAAGGCAAAAGCTTACTTGTCACACTTTATGCCACTCAGAAATTTCCCTAAGCTCCGTCTCCACTGAAGAGGAAATCACACTTTAGGGACTCAACTGGAGAAGAGGTCCTATTCCCATTACAGGGCTCAAAAGTATTCCGGAAGATCCCCTTCCAGCACAAATGACACCTGATTCCCTGAAGTAACTCGGGTAAGTTTCTGAGGTATTCGCAACTCGAGAAACACCACAAAATTATCCCCACAATGTGAGATGAGGAAATTTTGCGCTGCAGAATCTCAAGTGAAATCCCACATTTTCGCTTGAAAGGCAAAAGGTTACTTGACTCCCTTTAGGCGACTCAGAATGGTCCCTAACATTTGTCCTCAGTGGAGAGGAAAACACACTTTATGGACTCAACTCCAGAAGAGGCCATATTCCCATTAAAGGGCTCAAGAGTAATCCGGAAGTTCTCCTTCCAGGAAAAAAGGGGCCTGATTTCCTGAAGTAACTTGGGTAAGTTTCTGAGGTCCACTTCGCAACTCGAGAAGCACAACAAAATTAACCCTCAATGCGAGATGAGGAAATTTTGCGCTGCAGAATCTCAAGAGAAATCCCACATTCCCGCTTGAAGGGCAAAAGGGTACTTGACTCCCTTTAGGCGACTCAGAATGTTCCCTAACAACCTTCCTCAGTGGAGAGGAAAACACACTTTATGGACTCAAATCGAGAAGAGGCATTATTCACATTTAACAGCTGGAGAGTCATCCGGAAGTTCCCCTTCCAACACAAAAGGGGACTTGACTTCCCTGAAGCAACCCGAGCGAATTCCTGAGGTCCCCGCTGGAACTAGAGAAGTACTCCCTGCTTCCTGCCACAACTCGAGAAACACCACAAAATTATCCCCTCAATGTGAGATGAGGAAATCCTGCGCTGCAGAATCTCAAAAGAAATCCCACATTCCAGCTTGAAAGGCATAAGGGTACCTGACTCCATTTAGGCGACTCAGAATGTTCCCTAACATCCTTCCTCTTTGGAGAGGAAAACACACTTCATGGACTCAAATCGAAAAGAGGCAATATTCCCATTTAAAGGCTCAAGAGTAATCAAGAAGTTCCCCTTCCAACACAAAAACGTACTTGACTTCCCTGAAGCAACCTGAGCGAGTTCCAGAGGGTCCCGTCTCAACTCCAGAAGTATCCCCAGCTTCCGGTCACAGCTCGAGAAACGACACAATATTATCCCCTCAGTGCGAGATGAGGTAATTTTCTGCTGTAGAATCTCAAGAGAAATCCCGCCTTCCCGCTTGAAAGCAAAAGGGAACTTGACACACTTTATGCCACTCAGAATGTTCCCTAATATCCGCCCCCATTGGAGAGACATACACACTTTATGGACTCAACTCCAGAAGAGGCCCTATTCCCATTAAAGGGCTCGAGACTAATCCGGAAGTTCCCCTTCCAGCACAAAAGGGGACCTGACTTCCCTGAAGAAACTCGAGTGAGTTCCTGAGGTCGCCATCTAAACTCAAGAAGTACCCCCAGCGTCCCGCCGCAATTCGAGAAACACCACAAAATATTCCCCTCACTGCGAGATGAGGAAATTTTGCGCTGCAGAATCTCAAGAGAATTCCTACATTCCGGCTTGAAAGGCAAAAGGGTACTGACTCCGTTTATGCGACTCAGAATGTTCCCTAACATCCTTCCTCAGTGGAGAGGAAAACACACCTCATGGACTCAAATCGAAAAGAGGCAATATTCCCATTTAAAGGCTCAAGAGTAATCAAGAAGTTCCCCTTCCAACACAAAAGGGAACTTGACTTCCCTGGAGCAAACCGAGAGAGCTCCTTAGGTTCCCGTTTCAACTCCAGAAGTATCCCCTACTTCCCACCACAACTCGAGAAACAACACAATATTATCCCCTCAATGCGACATGAGGTAATTTTGCGCTGCAGAATCTCAAGGGAAATCCCACATTCCCGCTTGAAAGGCAAAAGGGAACGTGGCATACTTTATGCCCCTCAGAAAGTTCCGTAAAATCCGTCCGGATTGCAGAGGCGTACTCAATTTATGGACTCAACTCCAGAAGAGCCCCTATTCCCATTAAAAGGCTCCAGAGTAATCCGGAAGTTCCCCGTCCAGCACAATGGGGGAACTGACTTCCCTGAAGTAACTCCAGTGAGTTCCTGAGGTCCCCGTTGAAACTCGGGAAGTACCCCCAGCTTCCCGCCGAAATTCGGGAAACACCACAAAATTATCCCCTCAATGCGAGAGGAGGAAACTTTGCGCTTCAGAATCTGAAGAGAAATCCCACATTCCCAATTGAAAGGCAAAAGCTTACTTGACTCCCTTTATGTCACTCAGAAAGTTCCCTAACATCCTTCCCCATTGGAGAGGAGAACACACTTTGTGGACTCAACTCCAGAAGAGGCCCTATTCCATTTAAAGTGCTCCAGAGTAATCCGGAAGCTCCCCTTCAAGAACAAAAGGGGTCCTGACTTCCCTGAAGTAACTGGAGTGAGTTCCTGAGGTCCCCGTGGCAACTCCAGAAGTACTCCCATCTTCCCGCCTCAATTCGAGAAACACCACAAAATTATCCCCTCAATGCGAGATGAGGAAAATTTGCGCTGCAGAATCTCAAGTGAAATCCCACATTCCCGCTTGAAAGGCAAAAGGGTACTTGACTCCCTTTATGCGATTCAGAATATTCCCTAACATCCATCCTCAGTGGAGAGGAGAACATATTTTATGGACTCAAATGGAGAAGAGGCAATATTCCCTTTTAATGGCTCGAGAGTATTCCGGAAGTTCCCCTTCTGACACAAAAGTGGACTTGACTTCCCTGAAGCAACCCGAGCGAGTTCCTGAGGTCCACGCCGCAACTCGAGAAGTATCCCCAGCTTCCCGCCGCAATTCGAGAAACACCACAAAATTATCCCCTCAATGAGAGATGAGGTTTTTTGCGCTGCAGAATCTCAAGAGAAATCCCACATTCCCGCTTGAAAGGCAAAAGCGTACTTGACACACTTTATGCCACTGAGAAAGTTCAAAAATATCCATCCCATTGGAGAAGATAACACACTTTAGGGACTCAACTGGAGAAGAGACCCTATTCCCATTAAAGGGCTCAAAAGTATTCCGGAAGTTCCCCTTCCAGCACAAATGGTACCTGATTCCCTGAAGTAACTCGAGTAAGTTTCTGAGGTCCCCATCGCAACTGGAGAAACACCACAAAATTTTCCCCACAATGTGAGATGAGGAAAATTTGCGCTGCAGAATCTCAAGTGAAATCCCAGATATCCGCTTGAAAGGCAAAAGGGTACTTGACTCCCTTTAGCCGACTCAGAATGGTCCCTAACATTCGTCCTCAGTGGAGAGGATAACACACTTTATGGACTCAACTCCAGAAGAGGCCCTATTCCCATTAAAGGGCTCAAGAGTAATCCGGAAGTTCTCCTTCCAGGAAAAAAAGGGCCTGATTCCCTGAAGTAACTCGAGAAAGTTCCTGAGGTCCCCTTCGCAACTCGAGAAGCACAACAAAATTATCCCCTCAATGAGGAAATTTTGCGCTGCAGAGTCTCAAGTGATATCCCACATTCCCGCTTGAAAGGCATAATGGTACCTGACTCCCTTTAGGCAACTCAGAATGTTCCCTAACATCCGTCCTCAGTGGAGAGGGAAACACACTTCATGGACTCAAATCGAAAAGAGGCTATATTCCCATTTAAAGGCTCGAGAGTACTCAAGAAGTTCCGCTTCAAACCCAAAAACTACTTGACTTCCCTGAAGCAACCTGAGCGAGTTCCTGAGGGTCCCGTCTCAACTCCAGAAGTATCCCCTGCTTCCCGCCCCAACTCGAGAAACGACACAAGTGCGAGATGAGGTAATTTTCTGCTGCAGAATCTCAAGAGAAATCCCGCCTTCCCGCTTGAAAGCAAAAGGGAACTTGACACACTTTATGCCACTCAGAATGTTCCCTAACATCCGTCCCCATTGGAGAGGTATACACACTTTATGGACTCAACTCCAGAAGAGGCCCTATTCCCATTAAAGAGCTCGAGACTAATCCAGAAGTTCCCCTTCCAGCACAAAAGGGGACCTGACTTCCCTGAAGAAACTCGAGTGAGTTCCTGAGGTCGCCATCTAAACTCAAGAAGTACCCCCAGCGTCCCGCCGCAATTCGAGAAACACCACAAAATATTCCCCTCACTGCGAGATGAGGAAATTTTGCGCTGAGAATCTCAAGAGAAATCCCACATTCCGGCTTGAAAGGCAAAAGGGTACTGACTCCGTTTATGCGACTCAGAATGTTCCCTAACATCCTTCCTCAGTGGAGAGGAAAACACACTTTATGGACTCAAATCGAGAAGAGGCATTTTTCCCATTTAACAGCTCGAGAGTAATCCGGAAGTTCCCCTTCCAACACAAAAAAGGACTTGACTTCACTGAAGCAACCCGAGGGAGTTCCTGAGGTCCCCGACGCACCTCGAGAAGTACCCCCAGCTTTCCGCCACAACTCGAGAAACACCACAAAATTATCCCCTCAATGGGAGATGAGGAAATTTTGTGCTGCAGAATCTCAAGAGAAATCCCACATTCCCGCTTGAAAGTCAAAAGAGAACTTGACTCCCTTTAGGCGACTCAGAATGTTCCCTAACATCCATCCTCAGTGGAGAGGAGAACATATTTTATGGACTCAAATGGAGAGGAGGCAATATTCCCTTTAAACATCTCGACAGTAATCCGGAAGTTCGCCTTCCAAAAAAAAGGCGACTTGACTTCCCTGAAGCAAACCGAGCGAGTTCCTGAGTTCCCCGCCATAGCTAGAGAAGTGCCCCCTGCTTCCCACCACAACTGGAGAAACACCACAAAATTATCCCCTCAATGTGAGATGAGGTTATTTTGCACTGCGGAATCTCAAGTGATAACATACATTCCCGCTTGAAAGGCAAAAGTGTACTTGACACACTTTATGCCACACAGAAAGTTCAAAAATATCCGTCCCCATTGGAGAGAATAACACACTTTATGGACTAAACTACAAAAGGGGCGCTATTCCCATTAAAAGGCTCGAGAGTAATACGGAAGTTCCCCTTCCAGCACAAATGGGACCCGATTCCCTGAAGTAACTCGAGTAAGTTTCTGAGGTCCCCATCGCAACTCGAGAAACACCACTTAATTAACCCCACAATGTGAGATGAGGAAATTTTGCGCTGCAGAATCTCAAGAGAAATCCCACATTCCCGCTTGAAAGGTAAAAGGGTATTTGACACCGTTTAGGCGACTCAGAATGGCCCCTAACATCCGTCCTCAGTGCAGAGGAGAACACACTTTATGGACTGAAAACGAGAAGAGCTAATATTCCCATTTAACGGCTCGAGAGTAATACGGAAGTTCTCCTTCCAAAACCAAAGGGGACTTCACTGAAGCAAGTGAGTGAGTTCCTGAGGTCCCAGTCGCAACTCGAGAAGTAATCACTGCTTCCGCCGGCAACATGACCAACACCACAAAATTATCCCCTCAATGCGAGATGAGGAAATTTTGCTATGCAGAATCTCAAGAGAAACCCCACATTCCCTCTGGAAAGGCAAAAAGGTACTTGACACCCTTTATTCGACTCAGAATGTTCACTCACACAGCCGTGCCCTTTGGAGAGGAGACCACACTTTATGGACTCAATTCGAGATGAGACCCTGTTCACATTTAAGGGCTCGAGAGGAAACCGGAACTTCCCCTTCCAACACCAAAGGGGACCTGAATTCCCTTAACCAACCACAGCAATTGCCTGAGGTCCCCGTCGCAACTCTAGAAGCACCCCAAACTTCCCGCCCCAACTCGAGAAACACCCCAAAATTATCCGCTCAATGCGAGAGGAGGAAATTTTGCGATGCAGCATCTCAAGAGAAATACCATATTCCCTCTTGAAAGGTAAAAAGGTACTTGACACCCTTTATTCGACTCAGAAAGTTCCCTCACACAGCCGTCCACATTGGAGAGGAGAAAACACTTTATGGACTCAATTCGAGATGAGCCCCTGTTCACATTTAAGGGCTCGAGAGGAAACAGGAAATTCCCCTTCCAACACCTAAGGGGACCTGACTTCCCTGAAGCAACCCCAGCGAGATCCTGAGGTCCCCGTCGCAACTTGAGAAGCACCCCCAGCTTCCCGCTGCAAATCGAGAAACGACCCAAAACTATCCCCTCAATGCGAGATGAGGAAATTTTGCGATGCAGCATCTCAAGAGAAATACCACATTCCCTCTTGAAAGGCAAAAAGGTACTTGACACCCTTTATTCGACTCAGAAAGTTCCCTCACATAGCAGTCCTCTTTGGAGAGGAGAACACATTTTATGGACTCAATTCGAGATGAGCTCCTATGCACATTTAAGGACTCCAGAGGAACCCGAAAGTTCCCCTGCAAACACCAAAGGGGACCTGACTTCCCTGAAGCAACCTCAGCAAGTTCCTGAGGTCCCCGGCGTAACTCGACTAGCACCCCCAGCTTCCCTCCGCAAGGCGAGAAACACCCCAAAATTATCCCCTCAATGCGAGATGAGGAAATTTTGCGATGCAGCATCTCAAGAGAAATACCACATTCACTCTTGAAAGGCAAAAAGGTACTTGACACCCTTTATTCGACTCAGAAAGTTCCCTCACACAGCCGTTCCCTTTGAAGAGGAGAACACACTCTATGGACTCAATTCGAGATGAGCCCCTGTGCACATTTAAGGGCTCCAGAGGAACCCAGAAGTTCCCTTTCCAACAGCAAAGGGGACCTGACTTCCCTGAAGCAACCCCAGCGAGTTTCTGAGGTCCCCGTCGCAACTCGAGAAGCACCACCAGCTTCCCGCCGCAACTCGAAAAACAGACCAAAATTATCCACTCAATGCGAGATGAGGAAATTTTGCGATGCAGCATCTCAAGAGAAATACCACATTCCCTCTTGAAAGGCAAAAAGGTACTTGACACCCTTTATTCGACTCAGAAAGTGTGCTCACAGAGCCTTCACCTTTTAGAGGAGAACACACTTTATGGACTCAATTTTAAATGAGCCCCTGTGCACATTTAGGGCTCGAGAGGAACCCGGAAATTCCCCTTCCAACACCAAAGGGGACCTGACTTCCCTGAGGCAAAACCAGCGAGTTCCTGAGGTCTCCGTCACAACTCTTGAAGCACCCCAGCTTCCCGCTGCAACTCGAGAAACACCCCAAAATTATTCCCTCAATGCGAGATGAGGATATTTTTCGATGCAGCATCTCAAGAGAAATACCACATTCCCTCTTGAAAGGCCAAAAGGTACTTGACACCCTTTATTTTACTCAGAAAGTTCCCTCACACAGCCGTCCTTTTTAGAGAGGAGAACACACTTTATGGACTCAATTGGAGAAGAGTCCCTGTGCACATTTAAGGGCTCAAGAGGAACCAGGAAGTGGCCCTTCCAAAACAAAAGGTGACCTGACTTCCCTGAAGCAACCCCAGCGACTTCCTCTGGTCCCCGTGGCAACTCGAGAAGCACCCCCAGCTTCCCGCCAAAACTCGAGAAGCACCCCAAAATTATCCTCTCATGCGAGATGAGGAAATTTTAAGATGCAACATCTCAAGAGAAATACCACATTCCCTATTGAAATGCAAAAAGGTACTTGACACCCTTTATTCGACTCAGAAAGTTCCCTCACACAGCCGTCCCCTTTGCAGAGGAGAACACACTTTACGGACTCAATTCGAGAGGAGCCCCTGTGCACATTGAAGGGCTCGAGAGGAAACCGGAAGTTCCCCTTCCAACACCAAAGGGGATCTGACTTCCCTGAAGAAACCCCAGCGAGTATCTGAGGTTACCGTCGCAACTCGAGAAGCACCCCCAGCTTCCAGCCGCAACTCGAGAAACACTCCAAAATTATCCCCTCAATGCGAGATGAGGAAATTTTGCGATGCAGCATCTCAAGAGAACTACCACATTCCCTCTTGAAACGCAGAAAGGTACTTGACACTCTTTATTCGACTGAGAAAGTTCCCTCACACAGCCGTCCCCTTTGGAGAGAACACACTTTATGGACTCATTTCGAGATGAGCCCCTGTGCACATTTAAGGGCTCCAGAGGAAACCGGAAGTTCCCCTTCCAAAAGCAAAGGGGACCTGACTACCCTGAAGCAACCCAAGGGAGTTCCTGAGGTCCCCGTCGCAACTCAAGAAGCACCCCCAGCTTTCCGCCGCAACTGGAGAAACACACCAAAATTATCCCCTCAATGCGAGATGGTGATATTTTGCGATGCAGCATCTCAAGACAAATACCACATTCCCTCTTGAAAGACAAAAAGGTACTTGACACCCTTTATTCGGCTCAGAAAGTTCCCTTACACTGCCGTCCCCTTTGGAGAGAACACACTTTATGGACTCATTTCGAGATGAGCTCCTGTCCACATTTAAGGGCTAGAGAGGAAACCAGAAGTCCCCCTTCCAAAACCAAAGGGGACCTGACTTCCCTGAAGCAACCCCAGAGAGGTCCTTAGGTCCCCGTCGAAACTCGAGAAACACCCCCAACTTCCCACCGCAACTCGTTAAACACACCAAAATTATCCCCTATATGCGAGATGAGGAAATTTTGCAATGCAGCATCTCAAGAGAAATACCACATTCCCTCTTGAAAGGCAAAAAGTTACTTGACATCCTTTATTCGATTCAGAAATTTCCCTCACTCAGCCCTCCCCTTTTACAGGAGAACACACTTGATGGACTCAGTTCGATATGAGCCTCTGTGCACCTTTAAGGGCTCCAGAGGAACCCGTAGTTCCCCTTCCAACAGCAAAGGGGACCTGACTTCCCTGAAGCAACCCCAGCGAGTTCCTGAGGTCCCCGTCGCAACTCGAGAAGCACCCCCAGCTTCCCGCCGCAATTCGAGAAACAAACCAAAATTATTCCCTCAATGCGAGATGAGGAAATTTTGCGACGCAGCATCTTAAAAGAAATACAACATTCCCTCTTGAAAGGCAAAAAGGTACTTCACACCCTATATTCAACTCAGAAAGTTGCCTCACACAGCCGTCAACTTTTAGAGGAAAACACACTTTATGGACTCAATTCGAGAGGAGCCCCTGTGCACATTTAAAGGCCGAGAGGAACCCGGAGTTCCCCTTCAAACATCAAAGGGGACCTGAATTCCCTGAAGCAACGCAAGCGAGTTCCTGAGGTCCCCGTCGTAACTCGAGAAGCACCACCAGCTTCCCACCGCAACTCGAGAAACACACCAAAATTATCCCCTCAATGCGAGATGAGGAAATTTTGCGATGCAGCATCTCAAGAGAAATACCACATTCCCTCTTGAAAGGCAAAAAGGTACTTGACACCCTTTATTCGACTCAGAAAGTTCCCTCACACAGCCGTCCCCTTTGGAGAGAACACACTTTATGGACTCAATTCGAGATGAGCCCCTGTGCACATTTAAGGGCTCCAGAGAAACACGGCGTTCCCCTTCCAACAGCAAAGGGGAGCTGACTTCCCTGAAGCAACACCAGCGACTTCCTAGGTCACCGTCGCAACTCGAGAAGTACCCCCAGATTCCCGCCGCAACTCGAGAAACACCCCAAAATTATCCCCTCAATGCGAGATGAGGAAATTTTGCGATGCATCACCTGAAGAGAAATACCACATTCCCACTTGAAAGGCAAAACGGTACTTGACACCCTATATTCGATTCAGAAAGTTCCCTCACACAGCCGTCCCCTTTGGAGAGAACACACTTTATGGACTCATTTCGAGATGAGCCCCTGTGCCCATTTAAGGGCTAGAGAGGAAACCGGAAGTCCCCCTTCCAAAACCAAAGGGGACCTGACTTCCCTGAAGCAACCCCAGAGAGGTCCTTAGGTCCCCGTCGAAACTCGAGAAACACCCCCAACTTCCCACCGCAACTTGTGAAACACACCAAAATCATCCCCTATATGCGAGTTGAGGAAATTTTGCAATGCAGCATCTCAAGAGAAATACCACATTCCCTCTTGAAAGGCAAAAAGTTATTTGACACCCTTTATTCGATTCAGAAATTTCCCTCACACAGCCCTCCCCTTTTACAGGAGAAAACACTTGATGGACTCAATTCGAGATGAGCCCCTGTGCACATTTAAGGGCTCCAGAGGATCCCGGAGTTCCCCTTCCAACAGCAAAGGGGACCTGACTTCCCTGAAGCAACCCCAGCGAGTTCCTGAGGGCTCCGTCTCAACACGAGAAGCACCCCCAGCTTCCCGCCACAATTCGAGAAACAAACCAAAATATTTCCCTCAATGCAAGATGAGGAAATTTTGCGACGCGGCATCTCAAAAGAAATACAACATTCCCTCTTGAAAGGCAAAAAGGTACTTGACACCCTATATTCGACTCAGAAAGTGGCCTCACACAGCCGGCAAATTTTAGAGGAAAACAAACTTTATGGACTCAATTCGAGAGGAGCCCCTGTGCACATTTAAGGGCTGGAGAGGAACCCGGAGTTCCCCTTCAAACATCAAAGGGGACCTGAATTTCCTGAAGCAACGCAAGCGAGTTCCTGAGGTCCCCGTCGCAACTCAAAAAGCACCACCAGCTTCCCGCCGCAACTCGAGAAACACACCAAAATTATCCCCTCAATGCGAGATGAGGAAATTTTGCGATGCAGCATCTCAAGAGAAATACCACATTCCCTCTTGAAAGGCAAAAAGGTACTTGACACCCTTTATTCGACTCAGAAAGTTCCCTCACACAGCTGTCCCCTTATGAGAGAATACACTTTATGGACTCATTTCGAGATGAGCCCCTGTGCACATGGGCTCCAGGGAACCCGGAAGTTCCCTTTCCAACACATAAGGGGACCTGACTTCCTTGAAACAACCCCAGCGAGTTAATGAGGTCCCCGTCGCAACTCGAGAATCACCCCAGCTTCCCGCCGCAACTAGACAAACACCCCAAAATTATCCCCTCTATGCGAGATGAGGAAATTTTGCTATGCAGCATCTCAAGAGAAATACCACATTCCCTCTTGTAAGGCAAAAATATACTTGACACCCTTTATTCGACTCAGAAAGTTCCCTCACACAGCCATCCCCTTTGGTGAGGAGAACAGACTTTATGGACTGAATTCGAGATGAGCCACTGTTCACATTGAAGGGCTCGAGAGGAAACCGGAAGTTCCCCTTCCAACATCGAAGGGGATCTGACTTCCCTGAAGAAACCCCAGCGAGTATGTGAGGTTACCGTCGCAACTCGAGAAGCAACCCCACCTTCCCACCGCAACTCGAGAAACACACCAAAATTGTCCCCTCAATGCGAGATGAGGAAATTCTGCAATGTAGGATCTCAAGAGAAATACCACATTCCCTCGTGAAAGGCAAAAATATAGTTGACACACTTTATTCGTCTCGGAATGTTCACGCAGACAGCTGTCCCCTTTGGAGAGGAGAACACACTTTATGGACTCAATTCGAGATGAGCCCCTGTGCACATTGAAGGGATCGAGAGAAACCTGGAAGTTCCCCTTCCAACACCAAAGGGGACCTGACTTCCGTGAAGAAACCCCAGGGAGTTCCTGAGGTCCCCGTCGCAACTCGAGAAGCACCCTCAGCTTCCTACCGCAACGCGAGAAAAACGCCAAAATTATCCCCTCCATGCGAGATGAGGAAATTTGGCGATGCAGCATCTGAAGAGAAATACCACATTCCCTCTTGAAAGGCAAAAAGGTACTTGACACCATTTATTCGACTCACAAAGTTCGTTAACACAGCTGTCCCCTTCGGAGAGGTGATCACACTTTATGGACTCAATTCGAGATGAGACCCTGTTCATATTTGAGGGCTCGAGAGGAAACCGGAAGTACCCCTTCCAACACCAAAGGGGACCTGACTTCCCTAAAGCAACCCCTGCGAGTTCCTCAGGTCCCCGTCGCAACTCGAAAAGCACCCCCAGCTTACCGCCGCAACTCGATAAACACACCAAACTTATCTCCTGAATGCGAGATGAGGAAATTTTGCGATGCAGCATCTCAAGACAAATACCATATTCCCCCTTGAAAGGCAAAAAGGTACTTGGCACACTTTATTCGACACAGAAAGGTCCCTCTCACAGCCGTCCCCTTTGGAGAGAAAACACTCTATGGACTCAAATCGAGATGAGCCCCTGTGCACATTTAAGGGTTCGAGAGGAACCCGGAAGTTTCCATTCCAACAACAAAGGGGACCTGACTTCCTTGAAGGAACCCCAGCGAGCTCCTGAGGTCCCCGTCGCAACTCAAGAAGCACCTCCAGCTTCCCGCCGCAACTCGAGAAACACCCCAAAATTATTCCCTCAATGCGAGATGAGGAAATTTTGCAATGCAGCATCTCAAGAGAAATACCACATTCCCTCTTGAAACGCAAAAAGGTACTTGACACTCTTTATTCGACTGAGAAAGTTCCCTCACACAGCCGTCCCATTTGGAGAGAACACACTTTATGGACTCATTTCGAGATGAGCCCCTGTGAACAATTAATGGCTCCAGAGGAAACCGGAAGTTCCCCTTCCAAAAGCAAAGGGGACCTGACTTCCCTGAAGCAACCCCAGGGAGTTACTGAGGTCCCCGTTGCAACTCAAGAAGCCCCCCAACTTTCCGCCGCAACTGGAGAAACACACCAAAAGTATCCCCTCAATGCGAGATGGTGAAATTTTGCGATGCAGCATCTCAAGAGAAATACCACATTCCCTCTTGAAAGAAAAAAAGGTACTTGACACCCTTTATTTGGCTCAGAAAGTTCTCTCACACAGCCGTCCCCTTTGGAGAGAACACACTTTATGGACTCAATTCGAGATGAGCCCCTGTGCACATTTAAGGGCTCCAGAGGAAACCGTAGGTTCCCCTTGTAAAACAAAAGGGGAACTGACTTCCCTGAAGCAACCCCAGCGAGTTCCTGAGGTCCCCGTCGCAACTCAAGAAGCACCTCCAGCTTCCCGCCGCAACTCGAGAAACACCCCAAAATTATTCCCTCAATGCGAGATGAGTAAATTTTGCGATGCAGCATCTCAAGAGAAATACCATATTCCCTCTTGAAAGGCAAAACGGTACTTGACACCCTATATTCGATTCAGAAAGTTCCCTCACACAGCCGTCCCCTTTGGAGAGGAGAACACACTTTATGGACTCAATTCGCGTTGAAAAATTGTGCATATCTAAGGGCTCCAGAGGACACCGGAACTTCCCCTTCCAAAAGCAAAGGGGACCTGATTTCCCTGAAGCAACCACAGCGATTTCCTGAGGTCCCCGTTGCAACTCAAGAAGCACTCCCAGCTTTCCGCCGCAACTCGAGAAACACCCAAAAATTATCCCATCAATGCGAGATGAGGAAATTTTGCGATGCAGTATTTCAAGGGAAATACCACATTCCCTCTTGAAAGGGAAAAAGCTACTTGACACCCTTTATTCGACTCAGAAATTTCCCTCATACAACCGTGCCATTTGAGAGGAGTATACACTTAATTAACTCAATTCGAGTTGAACCTATGTGCACATTTAAGGGCTCGAGAGGAACCCGGAGGTTCCCCTTCCAACAGCAAAGGGACCTGACTTCCCTGAATCAACCCCTGCAAGTTCCTGAGGTAACCGTCGCAACTCGAGAAGCACCCCCAGCTACCCGCCGCAACTTGAGAAAAACCCCAAAATCATCCCCTCAATGCGAGATGAGGAAAGTTTGGGATGCATCATCTCAACAGAAATACCACATTCCCTCTTGAAAGGCAAAAGGTACTTGACACCCTTTATTCGACTCAGAAAGTTCCCTCACACAACCGTCCCCTTTTAGAGGAGAACACACTTTGTGGACTCAATTCAAGATGAGACCCTGTGCTCATTTAAGGGCTCGAGAGGAACCCGGAACTTCCCCTTCCAACACCAAAGGGGACCTCACTTCCCTGAAGCAACCCCAGCGAGTTCCTGAGGTCCCCGTCGCAACTCGAGAAGCACCCACAGCTTCCCGCCGCAACTCGAGAAACACCCCAAAATTATCCCCTCAATGCGAGATGAGGAAATTTTGCGATGCAGCATCTCAAGAGAAATACCACATTCCCTCTTGAAAGGCAAAAAGGTACTTGACACCCTTTATTCAACTCAGAAAGTTGCCTCACACAGCCGTCCCCTTTGGACAGAACATACTATATGGACTCAATTCGAGATGCATCCCTGTGCACATATAAGGGCTCGAGAGGAACCCGGAAGTTCCGCTTCCAACACCAAAGGTGACCTGCTTTCCCTGAGGCATCCCTAGCGAGTTTCTGAGGTCGCCGTCGCAACTCTAGAAGCACACCCAGCTTCCTGCCGCAACTCGAGAAACAGCCCAAAATTATCCCCTCAATGCGAGATGAGGAAATTTTGCGACGCACCATCTCAAGAGAAATACCACATTCCCTCTTGAAAGGCATAAAGATAGTTGACACCCTTTTATCGACTCAGAAAGTTCCCTCACACAACCGTCATATTTGAGAGGAGTATACACTTCATTGACTCAATTCGAGATGAGCCCCGGTGCACATTTAAGGGCTCGAGAGGAACCCGGAAGTTCCCCTTCCAACACCAAGGGGAACTGGCTTCCCTGAAGCAACCCCAGCGTGTTCCTGAGGTCCCCGATGCAACACGAGAAGCACCCCAGCTTCCTGAAGCAACTCGAGAAACAGCCAAAATTATCCCCTCAATGCGAGATGAGGAAATTTTGCGATGCAGCATCTCAAGAGAAATAACAGATTCCCTCTTCAAAGGAAAAAAGGTACTTGACACCCTTTATTCTACTCAGAAATTTCACTCACACAGCCGTCCCCTTTGGAGAAAACACACTTTATGGACTCAATTCGAGATGAGCCCCGGTGTACATTTAAGGGCTCGAGAAGAACCTGGAATTTGCCCTTCCAACAGCAAAGGGGACCTGACTACCCTGATGTAACCCCAGCGAGTTCCTCAGCTCCACGTCGCAACTCTTGAAGCACCCCCAACTTCCCGCCGCAACTCGAGAAACATCCCAAAATTATCCTCTCAATGCGAGATGAGGAAATTTTGCGATACAGCATCTCAACAGAAACACCACATTCCCTCTTGAAAGGCAAAAAGGTATTTAACACCCTTTATTCGACTCAGAAAGTTCCCTCACACAGCCGTCCCCTTTGGAGAGAACACACTTTAAGGACTATCTTCGAGATGAGCCCCTGTGCACATTTAAGGGCTTGAGAGGAACCCGGAAGTTCCCCTTCCAACACCAAAGGGGAACTGACTTCCCTGAAGCAACCCCAGCGAGTTCCTGAGGTCCACGTCGCACCTCGAGAAGCACCCCCAGCTTCCCGCCGCAACTCGAGAAACACCCCAAAATTATCCCCTCAATGCGAGATGAGGAAATTTTGCGATACAGCATCTGAAGAGAAATACCACATTCCCTCTTGAAAGGCAAAAAGGTACTTGACACCATTTATTCGACTCAGAAAGTTCCCTCACTCAGCCGTCCCCTTTTAGAGGAGAACACACTTTATGGACTCAATTCGGGAAGAGCCCCTTTGTACATATAAGGGCTCGAGAGGAACCCGGACGTTCCCCTTCCAACACCAAAGGGGACCTGACTTCCCCTGAAGCAACCATTACGAGTTCCTGAGGTCCCCGTCGCAAATCTTGAAGAACACCCAGCTTCCTGCCGCAACTCGAGAAACATCCCAAAATTATCCCCTCAATGCGAGATGAGGAAATTTTCGACGCACCATCTCAAGAGAAACACCACATTCCCTCTTGAAAGGCAAAAGGGTACTTGACACCGTTTTATCGACTCAGAAAGTTCCTTCACACAACCGTCATATTTGAGAGGAGTATACACTTCATTGACTCAAATCGAGATGAGCCCCTGTGCACATTTAAATGCTCGAGAGGAACCCGGAAGTTCCCCTTCCAACACCAAAGAGGATCTGAATTCTCTGAAGCAGCCCCAGCGAGTTCCTGAGGTCCCCATCGCAACTGGAGAAGCACCCCCAGCTTCCCGCAGCAACTCGAGAAATACCCCAAACTTATCACCTCGTTGCGAGATGAGGAAATTTTGCGATGCAGCATCTCAAGAGAAATACCACATTCCCTCTTGAAAGGCAAAAAGGTACTGGACACCCTTTATTCGACTCAGAAATTTGCCTCACACAGCCGTCCTCTTTGGAGAGAGCACACTTTATGAACTCAATTCGAGATGAGCCCCTGTGCACATTTAAGGGCTCGAGAGGAATCCGGAAGTTCCCCTTTCAACATCAAAGGGGACCTGACTTTCCTGAAGCAACCCCAGTGAGATCCTGAGGTCCCCGTCGCAACTCGAGAAGCACCCCCAGCTTGCCGCCGCAACTCGAGAAACACACCAAAATTATCCCCTCCATGCGAGATGAGGACACTTTGGATGCAGCATCTCAAGAGAAATACCACATTCCCTCTTGAAAGTCAAAAAGTTACTTGACACCATTTATTCGACTCAGAAATTTGCCTCACACAACCGTCCCATTTTAGAGTAGTATACACTTCATTGACTCAATTCGAGATGAGCCCCTGTGCATATTTAAGGGCTCCAGAGGAAGCCGCAAGTTCCCCTTCTAACAGCAAAGGGGACCTGACTTCCCTGAAGCAACCCAGCGAGGTCCTGAGGCCCCCCTCCCAACTATTGAAGCACCCCCAGCTTCCCGCCACAACTCGAGAAACACCCCAAAATTATCCCTTCAATGCGAGATGAGGAAATTTTGCGATGCAGCATCTCAAGGGAAATACCACATTCCCTCTAGAAAGGCAAAAGGTTCTTGACACCCTTTATTCGACTCAGAAATTTGCCTCACACAAACTTCCCATTTGAGAGGAGTATACACTTCACTGACTCAATCGAGATGAGCCACAGGGCACATTTAAGGGCTCGAGAGGAACACGGAAGATCCCCTTCCAACAGCAAAGGGGACCTGACTTCCCTGAAGCAACCCCAGCGAGTTCCTGAGGTCCCCGTCGCAACTCTTGGAGCACACCCAGCTTTCCGCCGCAACTCGAGAAACACCCCAAAATTATCCCTTCAATGCGAGATGAGGAAATTTTGCGATGCAGCATCTCAAGAGAAATAGCACATTCCCTCTTGAAAGGCAAAAAGGTACTTGACACCCTTTATTCAACTCAGAAAGTTGCCTCACACAGCCGTCCCCTTTGGACAGAACATACTATATGGACTCAATTCGAGATGCGTCCCTGTGCACATATAAGGGCTCGAGAGGAACCCGGAAGTTCCGCTTCCAACACTAAAGGGGACATGACTTCCCTGAAGCAACCCCAGCGAGTTCCTGAGGTCCCCGTCCCAACTCGAAAAGCACCCCCTATTCCCGCCGCAACTCGAGAAATACACGAAAATTATCCACTCAAAGTGAGATGAGGAAATTTTGCGATGCAGCATCTCAAGAGAAATACCACATTCCCTCTTGAAAGGCAAAACGGTACTTGACACCCTTTATTCGACTCAGAAAGTTCCCTTATACAGCTGTCCCCTTTGCAGAGAACACACTTTATGGACTCAATTCGAGATGAGCCCCTGTGCACATTTACGGGCTGGAGAGGAACCCGGAAGTTCCACTTCCAACAGCAAAGGGGACCTGAGTTCCGTGACACAACCCCAGCGAGTTCCTGAGGTCCCCGTCGCAACTCGAGAAGCACACCCAGCTTCCCGCCGCAACTCGAGAAGCACCCCATAATTATCAACTCAATGCGAGATGAGGAAATTTTGCGATGCAGCATCTCAAGAGAAATACCACATTCTCTCTTGAAAGGCAAAAAGGTACTTGACACCCTTTATTCGACTCAAAAAGTTCCCTCACACATCCGTCCCCTTTTAGAGGAAAACACACTTTATGGACTCAATAAGATTTGAGCCCCTGTGCACATTTAAGGGCTCGGGAGGAACCAGGAAGTTTCCCTTCCAACAGCAAAAGGGAACTGATTTCCCTGAAGCAACCTCAGCGAGTTCCTGACGTCCCCGGCGCAACCTGACAAGCAACCCCAGCTTCCCGTCGCATTTCGAGAAACACCCCAAAATATCCCCTCAATGCGAGATGAGGAAATTTTGCGATGCAGCATCTCAAGAGAAATACCTCATTCCCTCTTGAAAGGCAAAAAGGTACTTGACACCCTTTATTCGACTCAGAAAGTTCCCTCACACAGCCGTCCCCTTTTAGAGGAGAACACACTTTATGGACTCAATTCGAGATGAGCCGCTGTGCATATTTAAGGCCTCAAGAGGAACCCGGAAGTTCCCCTTCAAACACCAAAGGGGACCTGACTTCCTGAAGCAACCCCAGCGAGTTCCTGAGGTCCCCGTCGCAACTCGAGAAGCACCCCCAGCTTCCCGCCGCAACTCGAGAAACACCCCAAAATTATCACCTCAATGCGAGATGAGGAAATTTTGCTATGCAGCATCTCAAGAGAAATACCACATTCCCTCTTGACAGGCAAAAAGGTACTTGAAACCCTTTATTCGACGCAGAAAGTTCCCACACACAGCAGTCCCCTTTTAGAGGAGAACACACTTTATGGACTCAATTCGAGAGGAGCCCCTGTGCACATTTAAGGGCTCGAGAGGAACCCGGAAGTTCCCCTTCCAATAGCAAAGGGGACCTGACTTCACCGAAGGAACCCCAGCGAGTTCCTGAGGTCCCAGTCGGAACTCAAGAAGCACTCCCAGCTTTCCGCCGCAACTCGAGAAACACCCAAAAATTATCCCATCAATGCGAGATGAGGAAATTTTGCGATGCAGTATTTCAAGGGAAATACCACATTCCCTCTTGAAAGGGAAAAAGCTACTTGACACCCTTTATTCGACTCAGAAATTTCCCTCATACAACCGTGCCATTTGAGAGGAGTATACACTTAATTAACTCAATTCGAGTTGAACCTATGTGCACATTTAAGGGCTCGAGAGGAACCCGGAGGTTCCCCTTCCAACAGCAAAGGGACCTGACTTCCCTGAATCAACCCCTGCAAGTTCCTGAGGTAACCGTCGCAACTCGAGAAGCACCCCCAGCTACCCGCCGCAACTTGAGAAAAACCCCAAAATCATCCCCTCAATGCGAGATGAGGAAAGTTTGGGATGCATCATCTCAACAGAAATACCACATTCCCTCTTGAAAGGCAAAAGGTACTTGACACCCTTTATTCGACTCAGAAAGTTCCCTCACACAACCGTCCCCTTTTAGAGGAGAACACACTTTGTGGACTCAATTCAAGATGAGACCCTGTGCTCATTTAAGGGCTCGAGAGGAACCCGGAACTTCCCCTTCCAACACCAAAGGGGACCTCACTTCCCTGAAGCAACCCCAGCGAGTTCCTGAGGTCCCCGTCGCAACTCGAGAAGCACCCACAGCTTCCCGCCGCAACTCGAGAAACACCCCAAAATTATCCCCTCAATGCGAGATGAGGAAATTTTGCGATGCAGCATCTCAAGAGAAATACCACATTCCCTCTTGAAAGGCAAAAAGGTACTTGACACCCTTTATTCAACTCAGAAAGTTGCCTCACACAGCCGTCCCCTTTGGACAGAACATACTATATGGACTCAATTCGAGATGCATCCCTGTGCACATATAAGGGCTCGAGAGGAACCCGGAAGTTCCGCTTCCAACACCAAAGGTGACCTGCTTTCCCTGAGGCATCCCTAGCGAGTTTCTGAGGTCGCCGTCGCAACTCTAGAAGCACACCCAGCTTCCTGCCGCAACTCGAGAAACAGCCCAAAATTATCCCCTCAATGCGAGATGAGGAAATTTTGCGACGCACCATCTCAAGAGAAATACCACATTCCCTCTTGAAAGGCATAAAGATAGTTGACACCCTTTTATCGACTCAGAAAGTTCCCTCACACAACCGTCATATTTGAGAGGAGTATACACTTCATTGACTCAATTCGAGATGAGCCCCGGTGCACATTTAAGGGCTCGAGAGGAACCCGGAAGTTCCCCTTCCAACACCAAGGGGAACTGGCTTCCCTGAAGCAACCCCAGCGTGTTCCTGAGGTCCCCGATGCAACACGAGAAGCACCCCAGCTTCCTGAAGCAACTCGAGAAACAGCCAAAATTATCCCCTCAATGCGAGATGAGGAAATTTTGCGATGCAGCATCTCAAGAGAAATAACAGATTCCCTCTTCAAAGGAAAAAAGGTACTTGACACCCTTTATTCTACTCAGAAATTTCACTCACACAGCCGTCCCCTTTGGAGAAAACACACTTTATGGACTCAATTCGAGATGAGCCCCGGTGTACATTTAAGGGCTCGAGAAGAACCTGGAATTTGCCCTTCCAACAGCAAAGGGGACCTGACTACCCTGATGTAACCCCAGCGAGTTCCTCAGCTCCACGTCGCAACTCTTGAAGCACCCCCAACTTCCCGCCGCAACTCGAGAAACATCCCAAAATTATCCTCTCAATGCGAGATGAGGAAATTTTGCGATACAGCATCTCAACAGAAACACCACATTCCCTCTTGAAAGGCAAAAAGGTATTTAACACCCTTTATTCGACTCAGAAAGTTCCCTCACACAGCCGTCCCCTTTGGAGAGAACACACTTTAAGGACTATCTTCGAGATGAGCCCCTGTGCACATTTAAGGGCTTGAGAGGAACCCGGAAGTTCCCCTTCCAACACCAAAGGGGAACTGACTTCCCTGAAGCAACCCCAGCGAGTTCCTGAGGTCCACGTCGCACCTCGAGAAGCACCCCCAGCTTCCCGCCGCAACTCGAGAAACACCCCAAAATTATCCCCTCAATGCGAGATGAGGAAATTTTGCGATACAGCATCTGAAGAGAAATACCACATTCCCTCTTGAAAGGCAAAAAGGTACTTGACACCATTTATTCGACTCAGAAAGTTCCCTCACTCAGCCGTCCCCTTTTAGAGGAGAACACACTTTATGGACTCAATTCGGGAAGAGCCCCTTTGTACATATAAGGGCTCGAGAGGAACCCGGACGTTCCCCTTCCAACACCAAAGGGGACCTGACTTCCCCTGAAGCAACCATTACGAGTTCCTGAGGTCCCCGTCGCAAATCTTGAAGAACACCCAGCTTCCTGCCGCAACTCGAGAAACATCCCAAAATTATCCCCTCAATGCGAGATGAGGAAATTTTCGACGCACCATCTCAAGAGAAACACCACATTCCCTCTTGAAAGGCAAAAGGGTACTTGACACCGTTTTATCGACTCAGAAAGTTCCTTCACACAACCGTCATATTTGAGAGGAGTATACACTTCATTGACTCAAATCGAGATGAGCCCCTGTGCACATTTAAATGCTCGAGAGGAACCCGGAAGTTCCCCTTCCAACACCAAAGAGGATCTGAATTCTCTGAAGCAGCCCCAGCGAGTTCCTGAGGTCCCCATCGCAACTGGAGAAGCACCCCCAGCTTCCCGCAGCAACTCGAGAAATACCCCAAACTTATCACCTCGTTGCGAGATGAGGAAATTTTGCGATGCAGCATCTCAAGAGAAATACCACATTCCCTCTTGAAAGGCAAAAAGGTACTGGACACCCTTTATTCGACTCAGAAATTTGCCTCACACAGCCGTCCTCTTTGGAGAGAGCACACTTTATGAACTCAATTCGAGATGAGCCCCTGTGCACATTTAAGGGCTCGAGAGGAATCCGGAAGTTCCCCTTTCAACATCAAAGGGGACCTGACTTTCCTGAAGCAACCCCAGTGAGATCCTGAGGTCCCCGTCGCAACTCGAGAAGCACCCCCAGCTTGCCGCCGCAACTCGAGAAACACACCAAAATTATCCCCTCCATGCGAGATGAGGACACTTTGGATGCAGCATCTCAAGAGAAATACCACATTCCCTCTTGAAAGTCAAAAAGTTACTTGACACCATTTATTCGACTCAGAAATTTGCCTCACACAACCGTCCCATTTTAGAGTAGTATACACTTCATTGACTCAATTCGAGATGAGCCCCTGTGCATATTTAAGGGCTCCAGAGGAAGCCGCAAGTTCCCCTTCTAACAGCAAAGGGGACCTGACTTCCCTGAAGCAACCCAGCGAGGTCCTGAGGCCCCCCTCCCAACTATTGAAGCACCCCCAGCTTCCCGCCACAACTCGAGAAACACCCCAAAATTATCCCTTCAATGCGAGATGAGGAAATTTTGCGATGCAGCATCTCAAGGGAAATACCACATTCCCTCTAGAAAGGCAAAAGGTTCTTGACACCCTTTATTCGACTCAGAAATTTGCCTCACACAAACTTCCCATTTGAGAGGAGTATACACTTCACTGACTCAATCGAGATGAGCCACAGGGCACATTTAAGGGCTCGAGAGGAACACGGAAGATCCCCTTCCAACAGCAAAGGGGACCTGACTTCCCTGAAGCAACCCCAGCGAGTTCCTGAGGTCCCCGTCGCAACTCTTGGAGCACACCCAGCTTTCCGCCGCAACTCGAGAAACACCCCAAAATTATCCCTTCAATGCGAGATGAGGAAATTTTGCGATGCAGCATCTCAAGAGAAATAGCACATTCCCTCTTGAAAGGCAAAAAGGTACTTGACACCCTTTATTCAACTCAGAAAGTTGCCTCACACAGCCGTCCCCTTTGGACAGAACATACTATATGGACTCAATTCGAGATGCGTCCCTGTGCACATATAAGGGCTCGAGAGGAACCCGGAAGTTCCGCTTCCAACACTAAAGGGGACATGACTTCCCTGAAGCAACCCCAGCGAGTTCCTGAGGTCCCCGTCCCAACTCGAAAAGCACCCCCTATTCCCGCCGCAACTCGAGAAATACACGAAAATTATCCACTCAAAGTGAGATGAGGAAATTTTGCGATGCAGCATCTCAAGAGAAATACCACATTCCCTCTTGAAAGGCAAAACGGTACTTGACACCCTTTATTCGACTCAGAAAGTTCCCTTATACAGCTGTCCCCTTTGCAGAGAACACACTTTATGGACTCAATTCGAGATGAGCCCCTGTGCACATTTACGGGCTGGAGAGGAACCCGGAAGTTCCACTTCCAACAGCAAAGGGGACCTGAGTTCCGTGACACAACCCCAGCGAGTTCCTGAGGTCCCCGTCGCAACTCGAGAAGCACACCCAGCTTCCCGCCGCAACTCGAGAAGCACCCCATAATTATCAACTCAATGCGAGATGAGGAAATTTTGCGATGCAGCATCTCAAGAGAAATACCACATTCTCTCTTGAAAGGCAAAAAGGTACTTGACACCCTTTATTCTACTCAGAAATTTCACTCACACAGCCGTCCCCTTTGGAGAAAACACACTTTATGGACTCAATTCGAGATGAGCCCCGGTGTACATTTAAGGGCTCGAGAAGAACCTGGAATTTGCCCTTCCAACAGCAAAGGGGACCTGACTACCCTGATGTAACCCCAGCGAGTTCCTCAGCTCCACGTCGCAACTCTTGAAGCACCCCCAACTTCCCGCCGCAACTCGAGAAACATCCCAAAATTATCCTCTCAATGCGAGATGAGGAAATTTTGCGATACAGCACCTCAACAGAAACACCACATTCCCTCTTGAAAGGCAAAAAGGTATTTAACACCCTTTATTCGACTCAGAAAGTTCCCTCACACAGCCGTCCCCTTTGGAGAGAACACACTTTAAGGACTATCTTCGAGATGAGCCCCTGTGCACATTTAAGGGCTTGAGAGGAACCCGGAAGTTCCCCTTCCAACACCAAAGGGGAACTGACTTCCCTGAAGCAACCCCAGCGAGTTCCTGAGGTCCACGTCGCACCTCGAGAAGCACCCCCAGCTTCCCGCCGCAACTCGAGAAACACCCCAAAATTATCCCCTCAATGCGAGATGAGGAAATTTTGCGATACAGCATCTGAAGAGAAATACCACATTCCCTCTTGAAAGGCAAAAAGGTACTTGACACCATTTATTCGACTCAGAAAGTTCCCTCACTCAGCCGTCCCCTTTTAGAGGAGAACACACTTTATGGACTCAATTCGGGAAGAGCCCCTTTGTACATATAAGGGCTCGAGAGGAACCCGGACGTTCCCCTTCCAACACCAAAGGGGACCTGACTTCCCCTGAAGCAACCATTACGAGTTCCTGAGGTCCCCGTCGCAAATCTTGAAGAACACCCAGCTTCCTGCCGCAACTCGAGAAACATCCCAAAATTATCCCCTCAATGCGAGATGAGGAAATTTTCGACGCACCATCTCAAGAGAAACACCACATTCCCTCTTGAAAGGCAAAAGGGTACTTGACACCGTTTTATCGACTCAGAAAGTTCCTTCACACAACCGTCATATTTGAGAGGAGTATACACTTCATTGACTCAAATCGAGATGAGCCCCTGTGCACATTTAAATGCTCGAGAGGAACCCGGAAGTTCCCCTTCCAACACCAAAGAGGATCTGAATTCTCTGAAGCAGCCCCAGCGAGTTCCTGAGGTCCCCATCGCAACTGGAGAAGCACCCCCAGCTTCCCGCAGCAACTCGAGAAATACCCCAAACTTATCACCTCGTTGCGAGATGAGGAAATTTTGCGATGCAGCATCTCAAGAGAAATACCACATTCCCTCTTGAAAGGCAAAAAGGTACTGGACACCCTTTATTCGACTCAGAAATTTGCCTCACACAGCCGTCCTCTTTGGAGAGAGCACACTTTATGAACTCAATTCGAGATGAGCCCCTGTGCACATTTAAGGGCTCGAGAGGAATCCGGAAGTTCCCCTTTCAACATCAAAGGGGACCTGACTTTCCTGAAGCAACCCCAGTGAGATCCTGAGGTCCCCGTCGCAACTCGAGAAGCACCCCCAGCTTGCCGCCGCAACTCGAGAAACACACCAAAATTATCCCCTCCATGCGAGATGAGGACACTTTGGATGCAGCATCTCAAGAGAAATACCACATTCCCTCTTGAAAGTCAAAAAGTTACTTGACACCATTTATTCGACTCAGAAATTTGCCTCACACAACCGTCCCATTTTAGAGTAGTATACACTTCATTGACTCAATTCGAGATGAGCCCCTGTGCATATTTAAGGGCTCCAGAGGAAGCCGCAAGTTCCCCTTCTAACAGCAAAGGGGACCTGACTTCCCTGAAGCAACCCAGCGAGGTCCTGAGGCCCCCCTCCCAACTATTGAAGCACCCCCAGCTTCCCGCCACAACTCGAGAAACACCCCAAAATTATCCCTTCAATGCGAGATGAGGAAATTTTGCGATGCAGCATCTCAAGGGAAATACCACATTCCCTCTAGAAAGGCAAAAGGTTCTTGACACCCTTTATTCGACTCAGAAATTTGCCTCACACAAACTTCCCATTTGAGAGGAGTATACACTTCACTGACTCAATCGAGATGAGCCACAGGGCACATTTAAGGGCTCGAGAGGAACACGGAAGATCCCCTTCCAACAGCAAAGGGGACCTGACTTCCCTGAAGCAACCCCAGCGAGTTCCTGAGGTCCCCGTCGCAACTCTTGGAGCACACCCAGCTTTCCGCCGCAACTCGAGAAACACCCCAAAATTATCCCTTCAATGCGAGATGAGGAAATTTTGCGATGCAGCATCTCAAGAGAAATAGCACATTCCCTCTTGAAAGGCAAAAAGGTACTTGACACCCTTTATTCAACTCAGAAAGTTGCCTCACACAGCCGTCCCCTTTGGACAGAACATACTATATGGACTCAATTCGAGATGCGTCCCTGTGCACATATAAGGGCTCGAGAGGAACCCGGAAGTTCCGCTTCCAACACTAAAGGGGACATGACTTCCCTGAAGCAACCCCAGCGAGTTCCTGAGGTCCCCGTCCCAACTCGAAAAGCACCCCCTATTCCCGCCGCAACTCGAGAAATACACGAAAATTATCCACTCAAAGTGAGATGAGGAAATTTTGCGATGCAGCATCTCAAGAGAAATACCACATTCCCTCTTGAAAGGCAAAACGGTACTTGACACCCTTTATTCGACTCAGAAAGTTCCCGTATACAGCTGTCCCCTTTGCAGAGAACACACTTTATGGACTCAATTCGAGATGAGCCCCTGTGCACATTTACGGGCTGGAGAGGAACCCGGAAGTTCCACTTCCAACAGCAAAGGGGACCTGAGTTCCGTGACACAACCCCAGCGAGTTCCTGAGGTCCCCGCCGCAACTCGAGAAGCACCCCATAATTATCAACTCAATGCGAGATGAGGAAATTTTGCGATGCAGCATCTCAAGAGAAATACCACATTCTCTCTTGAAAGGCAAAAAGGTACTTGACACCCTTTATTCGACTCAAAAAGTTCCCTCACACATCCGTCCCCTTTTAGAGGAAAACACACTTTATGGACTCAATAAGAGATGAGCCCCTGTGCACATTTAAGGGCTCGGGAGGAACCAGGAAGTTTCCCTTCCAACAGCAAAAGGGAACTGATTTCCCTGAAGCAACCTCAGCGAGTTCCTGACGTCCCCGGCGCAACCTGACAAGCAACCCCAGCTTCCCGTCGCATTTCGAGAAACACCCCAAAATATCCCCTCAATGCGAGATGAGGAAATTTTGCGATGCAGCATCTCAAGAGAAATACCTCATTCCCTCTTGAAAGGCAAAAAGGTACTTGACACCCTTTATTCGACTCAGAAAGTTCCCTCACACAGCCGTCCCCTTTTAGAGGAGAACACACTTTATGGACTCAATTCGAGATGAGCCGCTGTGCATATTTAAGGCCTCAAGAGGAACCCGGAAGTTCCCCTTCCAACACCAAAGGGGACCTCACTTCCCTGAAGCAACCCCAGCGAGTTCCTGAGGTCCCCGTCGCAACTCGAGAAGCACCCCCAGCTTCCCGCCGCAACTCGAGAAACACCCCAAAATTATCCCCTCAATGCGAGATGAGGAAATTTTGCGATGCAGCATCTCAAGAGAAATACCACATTCCCTCTTGAAAGGCAAAAAGGTACTTGACACCCTTTATTCAACTCAGAAAGTTGCCTCACACAGCCGTCCCCTTTGGACAGAACATACTATATGGACTCAATTCGAGATGCATCCCTGTGCACATATAAGGGCTCGAGAGGAACCCGGAAGTTCCGCTTCCAACACCAAAGGTGACCTGCTTTCCCTGAGGCATCCCTAGCGAGTTTCTGAGGTCGCCGTCGCAACTCTAGAAGCACACCCAGCTTCCTGCCGCAACTCGAGAAACAGCCCAAAATTATCCCCTCAATGCGAGATGAGGAAATTTTGCGACGCACCATCTCAAGAGAAATACCACATTCCCTCTTGAAAGGCATAAAGATAGTTGACACCCTTTTATCGACTCAGAAAGTTCCCTCACACAACCGTCATATTTGAGAGGAGTATACACTTCATTGACTCAATTCGAGATGAGCCCCGGTGCACATTTAAGGGCTCGAGAGGAACCCGGAAGTTCCCCTTCCAACACCAAGGGGAACTGGCTTCCCTGAAGCAACCCCAGCGTGTTCCTGAGGTCCCCGATGCAACACGAGAAGCACCCCAGCTTCCTGAAGCAACTCGAGAAACAGCCAAAATTATCCCCTCAATGCGAGATGAGGAAATTTTGCGATGCAGCATCTCAAGAGAAATAACAGATTCCCTCTTCAAAGGAAAAAAGGTACTTGACACCCTTTATTCTACTCAGAAATTTCACTCACACAGCCGTCCCCTTTGGAGAAAACACACTTTATGGACTCAATTCGAGATGAGCCCCGGTGTACATTTAAGGGCTCGAGAAGAACCTGGAATTTGCCCTTCCAACAGCAAAGGGGACCTGACTACCCTGATGTAACCCCAGCGAGTTCCTCAGCTCCACGTCGCAACTCTTGAAGCACCCCCAACTTCCCGCCGCAACTCGAGAAACATCCCAAAATTATCCTCTCAATGCGAGATGAGGAAATTTTGCGATACAGCACCTCAACAGAAACACCACATTCCCTCTTGAAAGGCAAAAAGGTATTTAACACCCTTTATTCGACTCAGAAAGTTCCCTCACACAGCCGTCCCCTTTGGAGAGAACACACTTTAAGGACTATCTTCGAGATGAGCCCCTGTGCACATTTAAGGGCTTGAGAGGAACCCGGAAGTTCCCCTTCCAACACCAAAGGGGAACTGACTTCCCTGAAGCAACCCCAGCGAGTTCCTGAGGTCCACGTCGCACCTCGAGAAGCACCCCCAGCTTCCCGCCGCAACTCGAGAAACACCCCAAAATTATCCCCTCAATGCGAGATGAGGAAATTTTGCGATACAGCATCTGAAGAGAAATACCACATTCCCTCTTGAAAGGCAAAAAGGTACTTGACACCATTTATTCGACTCAGAAAGTTCCCTCACTCAGCCGTCCCCTTTTAGAGGAGAACACACTTTATGGACTCAATTCGGGAAGAGCCCCTTTGTACATATAAGGGCTCGAGAGGAACCCGGACGTTCCCCTTCCAACACCAAAGGGGACCTGACTTCCCCTGAAGCAACCATTACGAGTTCCTGAGGTCCCCGTCGCAAATCTTGAAGAACACCCAGCTTCCTGCCGCAACTCGAGAAACATCCCAAAATTATCCCCTCAATGCGAGATGAGGAAATTTTCGACGCACCATCTCAAGAGAAACACCACATTCCCTCTTGAAAGGCAAAAGGGTACTTGACACCGTTTTATCGACTCAGAAAGTTCCTTCACACAACCGTCATATTTGAGAGGAGTATACACTTCATTGACTCAAATCGAGATGAGCCCCTGTGCACATTTAAATGCTCGAGAGGAACCCGGAAGTTCCCCTTCCAACACCAAAGAGGATCTGAATTCTCTGAAGCAGCCCCAGCGAGTTCCTGAGGTCCCCATCGCAACTGGAGAAGCACCCCCAGCTTCCCGCAGCAACTCGAGAAATACCCCAAACTTATCACCTCGTTGCGAGATGAGGAAATTTTGCGATGCAGCATCTCAAGAGAAATACCACATTCCCTCTTGAAAGGCAAAAAGGTACTGGACACCCTTTATTCGACTCAGAAATTTGCCTCACACAGCCGTCCTCTTTGGAGAGAGCACACTTTATGAACTCAATTCGAGATGAGCCCCTGTGCACATTTAAGGGCTCGAGAGGAATCCGGAAGTTCCCCTTTCAACATCAAAGGGGACCTGACTTTCCTGAAGCAACCCCAGTGAGATCCTGAGGTCCCCGTCGCAACTCGAGAAGCACCCCCAGCTTGCCGCCGCAACTCGAGAAACACACCAAAATTATCCCCTCCATGCGAGATGAGGACACTTTGGATGCAGCATCTCAAGAGAAATACCACATTCCCTCTTGAAAGTCAAAAAGTTACTTGACACCATTTATTCGACTCAGAAATTTGCCTCACACAACCGTCCCATTTTAGAGTAGTATACACTTCATTGACTCAATTCGAGATGAGCCCCTGTGCATATTTAAGGGCTCCAGAGGAAGCCGCAAGTTCCCCTTCTAACAGCAAAGGGGACCTGACTTCCCTGAAGCAACCCAGCGAGGTCCTGAGGCCCCCCTCCCAACTATTGAAGCACCCCCAGCTTCCCGCCACAACTCGAGAAACACCCCAAAATTATCCCTTCAATGCGAGATGAGGAAATTTTGCGATGCAGCATCTCAAGGGAAATACCACATTCCCTCTAGAAAAGCAAAAGGTTCTTGACACCCTTTATTCGACTCAGAAATTTGCCTCACACAAACTTCCCATTTGAGAGGAGTATACACTTCACTGACTCAATCGAGATGAGCCACAGGGCACATTTAAGGGCTCGAGAGGAACACGGAAGATCCCCTTCCAACAGCAAAGGGGACCTGACTTCCCTGAAGCAACCCCAGCGAGTTCCTGAGGTCCCCGTCGCAACTCTTGGAGCACACCCAGCTTTCCGCCGCAACTCGAGAAACACCCCAAAATTATCCCTTCAATGCGAGATGAGGAAATTTTGCGATGCAGCATCTCAAGAGAAATAGCACATTCCCTCTTGAAAGGCAAAAAGGTACTTGACACCCTTTATTCAACTCAGAAAGTTGCCTCACACAGCCGTCCCCTTTGGACAGAACATACTATATGGACTCAATTCGAGATGCGTCCCTGTGCACATATAAGGGCTCGAGAGGAACCCGGAAGTTCCGCTTCCAACACTAAATGGGACATGACTTCCCTGAAGCAACCCCAGCGAGTTCCTGAGGTCCCCGTCCCAACTCGAAAAGCACCCCCTATTCCCGCCGCAACTCGAGAAATACACGAAAATTATCCACTCAAAGTGAGATGAGGAAATTTTGCGATGCAGCATCTCAAGAGAAATACCACATTCCCTCTTGAAAGGCAAAACGGTACTTGACACCCTTTATTCGACTCAGAAAGTTCCCGTATACAGCTGTCCCCTTTGCAGAGAACACACTTTATGGACTCAATTCGAGATGAGCCCCTGTGCACATTTACGGGCTGGAGAGGAACCCGGAAGTTCCACTTCCAACAGCAAAGGGGACCTGAGTTCCGTGACACAACCCCAGCGAGTTCCTGAGGTCCCCGTCGCAACTCGAGAAGCACACCCAGCTTCCCGCCGCAACTCGAGAAGCACCCCATAATTATCAACTCAATGCGAGATGAGGAAATTTTGCGATGCAGCATCTCAAGAGAAATACCACATTCTCTCTTGAAAGGCAAAAAGGTACTTGACACCCTTTATTCTACTCAGAAATTTCACTCACACAGCCGTCCCCTTTGGAGAAAACACACTTTATGGACTCAATTCGAGATGAGCCCCGGTGTACATTTAAGGGCTCGAGAAGAACCTGGAATTTGCCCTTCCAACAGCAAAGGGGACCTGACTACCCTGATGTAACCCCAGCGAGTTCCTCAGCTCCACGTCGCAACTCTTGAAGCACCCCCAACTTCCCGCCGCAACTCGAGAAACATCCCAAAATTATCCTCTCAATGCGAGATGAGGAAATTTTGCGATACAGCACCTCAACAGAAACACCACATTCCCTCTTGAAAGGCAAAAAGGTATTTAACACCCTTTATTCGACTCAGAAAGTTCCCTCACACAGCCGTCCCCTTTGGAGAGAACACACTTTAAGGACTATCTTCGAGATGAGCCCCTGTGCACATTTAAGGGCTTGAGAGGAACCCGGAAGTTCCCCTTCCAACACCAAAGGGGAACTGACTTCCCTGAAGCAACCCCAGCGAGTTCCTGAGGTCCACGTCGCACCTCGAGAAGCACCCCCAGCTTCCCGCCGCAACTCGAGAAACACCCCAAAATTATCCCCTCAATGCGAGATGAGGAAATTTTGCGATACAGCATCTGAAGAGAAATACCACATTCCCTCTTGAAAGGCAAAAAGGTACTTGACACCATTTATTCGACTCAGAAAGTTCCCTCACTCAGCCGTCCCCTTTTAGAGGAGAACACACTTTATGGACTCAATTCGGGAAGAGCCCCTTTGTACATATAAGGGCTCGAGAGGAACCCGGACGTTCCCCTTCCAACACCAAAGGGGACCTGACTTCCCCTGAAGCAACCATTACGAGTTCCTGAGGTCCCCGTCGCAAATCTTGAAGAACACCCAGCTTCCTGCCGCAACTCGAGAAACATCCCAAAATTATCCCCTCAATGCGAGATGAGGAAATTTTCGACGCACCATCTCAAGAGAAACACCACATTCCCTCTTGAAAGGCAAAAGGGTACTTGACACCGTTTTATCGACTCAGAAAGTTCCTTCACACAACCGTCATATTTGAGAGGAGTATACACTTCATTGACTCAAATCGAGATGAGCCCCTGTGCACATTTAAATGCTCGAGAGGAACCCGGAAGTTCCCCTTCCAACACCAAAGAGGATCTGAATTCTCTGAAGCAGCCCCAGCGAGTTCCTGAGGTCCCCATCGCAACTGGAGAAGCACCCCCAGCTTCCCGCAGCAACTCGAGAAATACCCCAAACTTATCACCTCGTTGCGAGATGAGGAAATTTTGCGATGCAGCATCTCAAGAGAAACACCACATTCCCTCTTGAAAGGCAAAAAGGTACTGGACACCCTTTATTCGACTCAGAAATTTGCCTCACACAGCCGTCCTCTTTGGAGAGAGCACACTTTATGAACTCAATTCGAGATGAGCCCCTGTGCACATTTAAGGGCTCGAGAGGAATCCGGAAGTTCCCCTTTCAACATCAAAGGGGACCTGACTTTCCTGAAGCAAGCCCAGTGAGATCCTGAGGTCCCCGTCGCAACTCGAGAAGCACCCCCAGCTTGCCGCCGCAACTCGAGAAACACACCAAAATTATCCCCTCCATGCGAGATGAGGACACTTTGGATGCAGCATCTCAAGAGAAATACCACATTCCCTCTTGAAAGTCAAAAAGTTACTTGACACCATTTATTCGACTCAGAAATTTGCCTCACACAACCGTCCCATTTTAGAGTAGTATACACTTCATTGACTCAATTCGAGATGAGCCCCTGTGCATATTTAAGGGCTCCAGAGGAAGCCGCAAGTTCCCCTTCTAACAGCAAAGGGGACCTGACTTCCCTGAAGCAACCCAGCGAGGTCCTGAGGCCCCCCTCCCAACTATTGAAGCACCCCCAGCTTCCCGCCACAACTCGAGAAACACCCCAAAATTATCCCTTCAATGCGAGATGAGGAAATTTTGCGATGCAGCATCTCAAGGGAAATACCACATTCCCTCTAGAAAGGCAAAAGGTTCTTGACACCCTTTATTCGACTCAGAAATTTGCCTCACACAAACTTCCCATTTGAGAGGAGTATACACTTCACTGACTCAATCGAGATGAGCCACAGGGCACATTTAAGGGCTCGAGAGGAACACGGAAGATCCCCTTCCAACAGCAAAGGGGACCTGACTTCCCTGAAGCAACCCCAGCGAGTTCCTGAGGTCCCCGTCGCAACTCTTGGAGCACACCCAGCTTTCCGCCGCAACTCGAGAAACACCCCAAAATTATCCCTTCAATGCGAGATGAGGAAATTTTGCGATGCAGCATCTCAAGAGAAATAGCACATTCCCTCTTGAAAGGCAAAAAGGTACTTGACACCCTTTATTCAACTCAGAAAGTTGCCTCACACAGCCGTCCCCTTTGGACAGAACATACTGTATGGACTCAATTCGAGATGCGTCCCTGTGCACATATAAGGGCTCGAGAGGAACCCGGAAGTTCCGCTTCCAACACTAAAGGGGACATGACTTCCCTGAAGCAACCCCAGCGAGTTCCTGAGGTCCCCGTCCCAACTCGAGAAGCACCCCCTATTCCCGCCGCAACTCGAGAAATACACGAAAATTATCCACTCAAAGTGAGATGAGGAAATTTTGCGATGCAGCATCTCAAGAGAAATACCACATTCCCTCTTGAAAGGCAAAACGGTACTTGACACCCTTTATTCGACTCAGAAAGTTCCCTTATACAGCTGTCCCCTTTGCAGAGAACACACTTTATGGACTCAATTCGAGATGAGTCCCTGTGCACATTTACGGGCTGGAGAGGAACCCGGAAGTTCCACTTCCAACAGCAAAGGGGACCTGAGTTCCGTGACACAACCCCAGCGAGTTCCTGAGGTCCCCGTCGCAACTCGAGAAGCACACCCAGCTTCCCGCCGCAACTCGAGAAGCACCCCATAATTATCAACTCAATGCGAGATGAGGAAATTTTGCGATGAAGCATCTCAAGAGAAATACCACATTCTCTCTTGAAAGGCAAAAAGGTACTTGACACCCTTTATTCGACTCAGAAAGTTCCCTCACACATCCGTCCCCTTTTAGAGGAAAACACACTTTATGGACCCAATAAGAGATGAGCCCCTGTGCACATTTAAGGGCTCGGGAGGAACCAGGAAGTTTCCCTTCCAACAGCAAAAGGGAACTGATTTCCCTGAAGCAACATCAGCGAGTTCCTGACGTCCCCGGCGCAACCTGACAAGCAACCCCAGCTTCCCGTCGCATTTCGAGAAACACCCCAAAATATCCCCTCAATGCGAGATGAGGAAATTTTGCGATGCAGCATCTCAAGAGAAATACCTCATTCCCTCTTGAAAGGCAAAAAGGTACTTGACACCCTTTATTCGACTCAGAAAGTTCCCTCACACAGCCGTCCCCTTTTAGAGGAGAACACACTTTATGGACTCAATTCGAGATGAGCCGCTGTGCATATTTAAGGCCTCAAGAGGAACCCGGATTTTCCCCTTCAAACACCAAAGGGGACCTGACTTCCTGAAGCAACCCCAGCAAGTTCCTGAGGTCCCCGTCGCAACTCGAGAAGCACCCCCAGCTTCCCGCCGCAACTCGAGAAACACCCCAAAATTATCACCTCAATGCGAGATGAGGAAATTTTGCTATGCAGCATCTCAAGAGAAATACCACATTCCCTCTTGACAGGCAAAAAGGTACTTGAAACCCTTTATTCGACGCAGAAAGTTCCCACACACAGCAGTCCCCTTTTAGAGGAGAACACACTTTATGGACTCAATTCGAGAGGAGCCCCTGTGCACATTTAAGGGCTCGAGAGGAACCCGGAAGTTCCCCTTCCAATAGCAAAGGGGACCTGACTTCCCCGAAGGAACCCCAGCGAGTTCCTGAGGTCCCAGTCGGAACGCCAAAAGCACCCCCAGCTTCCCGCCGCAACTCGAGAAACACACCAAAATTATCCCCTCAATGCGAGATGAGGAAATTTTGCGATGCAGCATCTCAGGGGAAACACCACATTCACTCTTCAAAGACAAAAAGGTACTTGACAACCTTCATTCGACTCACAACGCTCCCTCACACAGCCGTCCCCATTTAGAGGAGAACACACTTTACGGACTCAATTCGAGAGGAGCCCCTGTGCACATTGAAAAGTTCGAGAGGAAACCGGAAGTTCCCCTTTCAACACCAAAGTGGAACATACTTCCCTGAAGCAACCCCAGCGATTTCTTGACGTCCCCGTCGCAACTCAAGAAGCACCACAAGCTTCAGGCAGCAACTCGAGAAACACCCCAAAATTATCCCCTCCATGCGAGATGAGGAAGTTTTGCCATGCAGCATCTCAACTCTGGAAAGGCAAAAAGGTTCTTGACACCCTTTATTCGACTCAGAAATTTGCCTCTCACAAACTTCCCATTTGAGAGGAGTATACACTTCACTGACTCAATCGAGATGAGCCACAGGGCACATTTAAGGGCTCGAGAGGAACACGGAAGATCCCCTTCCAACAGCAAAGGGGACCTGACTTCCCTGAAGCAACCCCAGCGAGTTCCTGAGGTCCCCGTCGCAACTCTTGGAGCACACCCAGCTTTCCGCCGCAACTCGAGAAACACCCCAAAATTATCCCTTCAATGCGAGATGAGGAAATTTTGCGATGCAGCATCTCAAGAGAAATAGCACATTCCCTCTTGAAAGGCAAAAACGTACTTGACACCCTTTATTCAACTCAGAAAGTTGCCTCACACAGCCGTCCCCTTTGGACAGAACATACTATATGGACTCAATTCGAGATGCGTCCCTGTGCACATATAAGGGCTCGAGAGGAACCCGGAAGTTCCGCTTCCAACACTAAAGGGGACATGACTTCCCTGAAGCAACCCCAGCGAGTTCCTGAGGTCCCCGTCCCAACTCGAGAAGCACCTCCTATTCCCGCCGCAACTCGAGAAATACACGAAAATTATCCACTCAAAGTGAGATGAGGAAATTTTCGATGCAGCATCTCAAGAGAAATACCACATTCCCTCTTGAAAGGCAAAACGGTACTTGACACCCTTTATTCGACTCAGAAAGTTCCCTTACACAGCTGTCCCCTTTGCAGAGAACACACTTTATGGACTCAATTCGAGATGAGCCCCTGTGCACATTTACGGGCTGGGGAGGAACCCGGAAGTTCCACTTCCAACAGCAAAGGGGACCTGAGTTCCGTGACACAACCCCAGCGAGTTCCTGAGGTCCCCGTCGCAACTCGAGAAGCACCCCCAGCTTCCCGCCGCAACTCGAGAAACACCCCAAAATTATCCCCTCCATGCGAGATGAGGAAATTTGGCGATGCAGCATCGCAAGAGAAATACCACATTCCCTCTGGAAAGGCAAAAAGGTACTTGACACCCTTTATTCGACTCAGAAACTTCCCTCACACAGCCGTCCCCTTTGGCGAGGAGAACACACTTTATGGGCTCAATTTGTGAGGAGCCCCTCTGCACATTGAAGGGCTCGAGAGGAAACCGGAAGTTCCCCTTCCAACAACAAAGGGGACCTGATTTTCCTGAAGCAACCCAAGCGAGTTCCTCAGGTCCACGTCGCAACTAGAGAAGCACCCCCAGTTTCAAGCCGCAACTCAAGAAACACCCCAAAATTATCCCCTCCATGCGAGATGAAGAAATCTGGCGATGCAGCATCTCACGAGAAATACCACATTCCCTCTGGAAAGGAAAAAAGGTACTTGACACCCTTTATTCGACTCAGAAAGTACCCTCACACAGCCGTCCCCTTTGGAGAGGAGAACACACTTTACGGACTCAATTCGAGAGGAGCCCCTGTGCACATTGAAGGGCTCGAGAGGAAACCGGAAGTTCCCCTTCCCACACCAAAGGGGACCTGACTTCCCTGAAGCAACCCCAGCGAGTTCCTGAGGTCCCCGTCGCAACTCGAGAAGCACCCCCAGCTTCCCGCCGCAACTCGAGAAACACCCCAAAATTCTCCCCTCCATGCGACATGAGGAAATTTGGCGATGCAGCATCGCAAGAGAAATACCACATTCCCTCTGGAAAGGCAAAAAGCTACTTGACACCCTTTATTCGACTCAGAAACTTCCCTCATACAGCCGTCCCCTTTGGCGAGGAGAACACACTTTATGGGCTCAATTTGACAGGAGCCCCTGTGCACATTGAAGGGCTCGAGAGGAAACCGGAAGTTCCCCTTCCAACACCAAAGGGGACCTGACTTCCCTGAAGCAACCCCAGCGAGTTCCTGAGGTCCCAGTCGCAACTCGAGAAGCACCCCCAGCTTCCCGCCGCAACTCGAGAAACACCCCAAGATTATCCCCTCCATGCGAGATGAGAAAATTTGGCGATGCAGCATCTCACGAGAAATACCACATTCCCTCTGGAAAGGCAAAAAGGTACTTGACACCCTTTATTCGACTCAGAAAGTTCCGTCACACAGCCGTCGCCTTTGGAGAGGAGAACACACTTTACGGACTCAATTCGAGAGGAGACCCTGTGCACATTGAAGGACTCGAGAGGAAACCGGAAGTTCCCCTTCCAACACCAAAGGGGACCTGACTTCCCTGAAGCAACCCCAGCGAGTTCCTGAGGTCCCCGTCGCAACTCGAGAACCACCCCCAACTTCCCGCCGCAACTCGAGAAACAGCCCAAAATTATCCCCTCCATGCGAGAAGAGGAAATATGGTGATGCAGCATCTCACGAGAAATACCACATTCCCTCTGGAAAGGCAAAAAGGTACTTGACACCCTTTATTCGACTCAGAAAGTTCCCTCACACAGCCGTCCCCTTTGGAGAGTAGAACACACCTTACGGACTCAATTCGAGAGGAGCCCCTGTGCACATTGAAGGGCTCGAGAGGAAACCGGAAGTTCCCCTTCCAACACCATAGGGGAACTGACTTCCCTGAAGCAACCCCAGCGAGTTGCTGAGGTCCCCGTCGCAACTCGAGAAGCACCCCCACATTCCCGCTGCAACTCGTGAAACACCCCAAAATTCTCCCCTCCATGCGAGATGAAGAAATTTGGCGATGCAGCATCTCACGAGAAATACCACATTCCCTCTGGAAAGGGAAAACGGTACTTGACACCCTTTATTCGACTCAGAAAGTTCCCTCACACAGCCGTCCCTTTTGGAGAGGAGAACACACTTTACGGACTCAATTCGAGAGGAGCCCCTGTGCACATTGAAGGGCTCGAGAGGAAACTGGAAGTTCCCCATCCAACACCAAAGGGGAACTGACTTCCCTGAAGCAACCCCAGCGAGTTCCTGAGGTCCCCGTCGCAACTCGAGAAGCACCCCCAGCTTCCCGCCGCAACTCGTGAAACAGCCCAAAATTCTCCCCTCCATGCGAGATGAGGAAATTTGGCGATGCATCATCTCACGAGAAATACCACATTCCCTCTGGAAAGGCAAAAAGGTACTTGACACCCTTTATTCGACTCAGAAAATTCCCTCAAACAGCCGTCCCCTTTGGAGAGGAGAACTCACTTTACGGACTCAATTCGAGAGGAGACCCTGTGCATATTGACGGGCTCGAGAGGAAACCGGAAGTTCCCCTTTCAACACCAAAGGGGACCTGACTTCCCTGAAGCAACCCCAGAGAGTTCCTGAGGTCCCCGACGCAACTCTAGAAGCACCCCAAGCTTCCCGGCGCAACTCGAGAAACACCCCAAAATTCTCCCCTCCATGCGAGATGAGGAAATTTGGCGATGCAGCATCTCACGAGAAATACCACATTCCCTCTGGAAAGGCAAAAAGGTACTTGACACCCTTATTCGACTCAGAAAGTTCCCTCACACAGCCGTACCCTTTGGAGAGGAGAACACACTTTACGGACTCAATTCGAGAGGAGCCCCTGTGCACAATGAAGGGCTCGAGAGGAAACTGGAAGTTACCCATCCAACACCAAAGGGGACCTGACTTCCCTGAAGCAACCCCAGCGAGTTCCTGAGGTCCCCGTCGCAACTCGAGAAGCACCCCCAGCTTCCCGCCGCAACTCGTGAAAAAGCCCCATTCTCCCCTCCATGCGAGATGAGGAAATTTGGCGATGCATCATCTCACGAGAAATACCACATTCCCTCTGGAAAGGCAAAAAGGTACTTGACACCCTTATTCGACAAAGAATGTTCCCTCAAACAGCCGTCCCCTTTGGAGAGGAGAACACACTTTACGGACTCAATTGGAGAGGAGCCCCTGTGCATATTGAAGGGCTCGAGAGGAAACCGGAAGTTCCCCTTCAACAACAAAGGGGACCTGACTTCCCTGAAGCAACCCCAGCGAGTTTCTGAGGTCCCCGTCGCACCTCGAGAAGCACCCCCAGCTTCCCGCCGCAACTCGAGAAACACCCCAAAATTCTCCCCTCCATGCGAGATGAGGAAAATTGGCGATGCAGCATCTCACGAGAAATACCACATTTCCTCTGGAAAGGCAAAAAGGTACTTGACACCCTTTATTTGACTCACAAAGTTCCCTCACCCAGCCGTCGCCTTTAGAGAGGAGAACACACTTTACGGACTCAGTTCGAGAGGAGCCCCTGTGCACATTGAAGGGCTCGAGAGGAAACTGGAAGTTCCCCTTCCAACACCAAACAGGACCTGACTTCCCTGAAGCAACCCCAGCGTGTTCCTGAGATCTCCGTCGTAACTCGAGAAGCACCTCGAGCGTCCCGCCGCAACTCGAGAAACACCCGAAAATTATCCCCTCCATGCGAGATGAGGAAATTTGGCGATGCAGCATCTCAAGAGAAATACCACATTCCTTCTTGTAAGGCAAAAAGGTACTTGACACTCTTTATTCGACTCAGAAACTTCCCTCACACAGCCGTCTTTTTTGGAGAGGAGAACACACTTCACGGACTCAATTCGAGAGGAGCCCCTGTGCACATTGAAGGGCTCGAGAGGAAACGGGAAGTTCCCCTTCGAACACCAAAGGGGACCTTACTTCCCTGAAGCAACCCCAGCGAGTTCCTCAGGTCCCCGTCGCAACTCGAGAAGCAACCCCAGCTTCCCGCCGCAACTCTAGAAACAACCCAAAATTCTCCCCTCCATGCGAGATGAGGAAATTTGGCGATGCAGCATCTCACGAGCAATACCACATTCCCTCTGGAAAGGCAAAAAGGTACTTGACACCCTTTATTCGACTCAGAAAGTTCCCTCACACAGCCGTCCCCTTTGGAGAGGAGAACACACTTTATGTACTCAATTCGAGAGGAGAACCTGTGCACATTGAAGGGCTCGAGAGGAAACCGGAAGTTCCCCTTCCAACACCAAAGGGGACCTGACTTCCCTGAAGCAACCCCAGCGAGTTCCTGAGGTCCCCGTCGTAACTCGAGAAGCACTCCCAGCTTCCCGTCGCAACTCGAGAAACACCCGAAAATTATCCCCTCCATGCGAGATGAGGAAATTTGGCGATGCAGCATCTCACGAGAAATACCACATTCCCTCTGGAAAGGCAAAGAGCTACTTGACACCCTTTATTCGACTCAGAAAGTTCCCTCACACAGCCGTCCCGTTTGGAGAGGAGAACACAGTTTACGGACTCAATTCGAGAGGAACCCTGTAAACATTGAAGGGCTCGAGAGTAAACCGGAAGTTCCCCTTCCAACACCAAAGGGGACCTGACTTCCCTGAAGCAACCCAATCTACGTCCTGAGGTCCCGTCGCAACTCGAGAAGCACCCCCAGCTTCCCTCCGCAACTCGAGAAACACTACAAAATTATCCCCTCCATGCGAGATGAGGAAATTTGGCGATGCAGCATCTCACGAGAAATACCACATTCCCTCTGGAAAGGCAAAAAGGTACTTGACACCCTTAATTTGACTCAGAAAGTTCCCTCACACAGCCGTCCCCATTGGAGAGGAGAACACACTTTACGGACTCAATTCGAGTGGAGCCCCTGTGCACATTGAAGGGCTCGAGAGGAAACCGGAATTTCCCCTTCCCACACAAAAGGGGATATGACTTCCCTGAAGCAACCCCAGCGAGTTCCTGAGGTCCCCGTCGCAACTCGAGAAGCACCCCCAGCTTCCCGCCGCAACACGAGAAACACCCCAAAATTCTCCCCTCCATGCGACATGAGGAAATTTGGCGATGCAGCATCTCAAGAGAAATACCACATTCCCTCTGGAAAGGCAAAAAGGTACTTGACACCCTTTATTCGACTCAGAAAGTTCCCTCACACAGCCGTCCCCTTTGAGAGGAGAACACACTTTTCGGGCTCAATTCGAGAGGAGCCCCTGTGCACATTGAAGGGCTCGAGAGGAAACCGGAAGTTCCCCTTCCAACACCAAAGGGGACCTGACTTCCCTGAAGCAACCCCAGCGAATTCCTGAGGTCCCCGTCGCAACTCGAGAAGCACCCCCAGCTTCCCGCCGCAACTCGAGAAATACCCCAAAATTATCCCCTCCGTGCGAGATGAGGAAATTTGGCGATGCAGCATCTCAAGAGAAATACCACATTACCTCTGGAAAGGCAAAAAGGTACTTGATACCCTTTATTCGACTCAGAAAGTTCCCTCACACAGCCGTCCCCTTTGGAGAGGAGAACACACTTTACGGACTCAATTCGAGAGGAGCCCCTGTGCACATTGAAGGGCTCGAGAGGAAACCGGAAGTTCCCCTTCCAACACCAAAGAGGACCTGACTTCCCTGAAGCAACCCCAGCGAGTTCCTGAGGTCCCCGTCGCAACTCGAGAAGCACCCCCAGCTTCCCGCCGCAACTCGAGAAACAACCGAAAATTATCCCCTCCATGCGAGATGAGGAAATTTGGCGATGCAGCATCTCAAGAGAAATACCAGATTCCCTCTGGAAAGGCAAAAAGGTACTTGACACCCTTTATTCGACTCAGAAAGGTCCCTCACACAGCCGTCCCCTTTGGAGAGGAAAACACACTTTACGGACTCAATTCGAGAGGAGGCCCTGTGCACATTGAAGGGCTCGAGAGGAAACCGGAAGTTCCCCTTCCAACACCAAAGGGGACCTGACTTCCCTGAAGCAACCCCAGCGAGTTCCTGAGGTCCCCGTCGCAACTCGAAAAGCACCACCAGCTTCCCGCCGCAACTCGAGAAACACCCCAAAATTACCTCCTCCATGCGAGATGAGGAAATTTGGCGATGCAGCATCTCAAGAGAAATACCACATTCCCTCTGGAAAGGCAAAAAGGTACTTGACACCCTTTATTCGACTCAGAAAGTTCCCTCACACAGCCGTCCCCTTTGGAGAGGAGAACACACTTTACGGACTCAATTCGAGAGGAGCCCCTGTGCACATTGAAGGGCTCGAGAGGAAACCGGAAGTTCCCCTTCCAACACCAAAGGGGACCTGACTTCCCTGAAGCAACCCCAGCGAGTTCCTCAGGTCCCCGTCGCAACTCGAGAAGCACCCCCAGCTTCCCGCCACAACTCGATAAACGCTCCAAAATTATCCCCTCCATGCGAGATGAGGAAATTTGGCGATGCAACATCTCAAGAGAAATACCACATTCCCTCTGGAAAGGCAAAAAGGTACTTGACACCCTTTATTCGACTCAGAAAGTTACCTCAGACAGCCATCCCCTTTGGAGAGGAGAACACACTTTACGGACTCAATTCTTGAGGAGCCCCTGTGCACATTGAAGGGCTCGAGAGGAAACCGGAAGTTCCCCTTCCAACACCAAAGGGGACCTGACTTCCCTGAAGCAACCCCAGCGATTTCCTGAGGTCCCCGTCGCAACTCGAGAAGCACCCCCAGCATCCCGCCACAACTCGAGAAAGAGCCCAAATTTCTCCCCTCCATGCGAGATGAGGAAATTTTGCGATGCAGCATCTCAAGAGAAATACCACATTCCCTCTGGAAAGGCAAAAAGTACTTGACACCGTTTATTCGACTCAGAAAGTTCTTTGACTCAGCCGTTCCCATTGGAATAGAGACCACACTTGATGTACTCAATACGAGAGGAGCCCCTGTGCACACTGAACGGCTCGAGAGGAAACCGCAAGTTCCCCTTCCAACACCAAAGGGGACCTGACTTCCCTGAAGCAACCCCAGCGAGTTCCTGAGGTCCCCTTCGCAACTCGAGAAAAACCCCCAGCTGCCCGCCCTAACTCGAGAAACACCCCAAAATTATCCCCTCCATGCAAGATGAGGAAATTTGGCGATGCAGCATATCAAGAGGAATACCACATTCCCTCTGGAAAGGCAAAAAGGTACTTGACACCCTTTTTTCGACTCAGAACTTTCAATCACACAGCCGTCCTCTTTGGAGAGGAGAACACACTTTACGGACTCAATTCGTGAGGAGCTCCTATGCACATTGAAGGGCTCGAAAGGAAACCGGAAGTTCCCCATACAACACCAAAGGGGAACTGACTTCCCTGAAGCATCCCCAGCGAGTTTCGGAGGTCCCCGTCGACCTCGAGAAGCACCCCCAGCTTCCCGCCGCTTCTCGGGAACACACCAAAATTATCCCCTCCATGCGAGGTGAGTAAATTTGGCGATTCAGCATCTCAAGGGAAATACCACATTCCCTCTTGAAAGTCAAAAAGGTACTTGACACCCTTTATTCGACTCAGAAAGTTCCCTCACACAGTCGTCCCCTTTTGAGAGGAGAACACACTTTACGGAATCATTTCGAGAGGAGACCCTGTGCACATTGAAGAGCTCGAGAGGAAACCGGAAGTTCCCCTTCCAAGACCAAAGGGGACCTGACTACCCTGAAGCAACCCCAGCGAGATCCTGAGGTCCCCGTCGCAACTCGAGAAGCAACCCCAGCTTCCCGCCGCAACTCGAGAAACACCCCTAAATTATCCCCTCCATGTAAAATGAGGAAATTTGTCCATGCAGCATCTCAAGAGAAATACCACATTCCCTCTGGAAGGCAAAAAGGTACTTGACACCCTTTATTCGACTCAGAAAGTTCCCTCACACAGCCCTCCCCTTTCGAGAGGAGAACACAGTTTACGGACTCAATTCGAGAGGAGCCCATGTGCACATTGAAGGGCTCGAGAGGAAAGCGGAAGTTCCCCTTCCAACAGCAAAGGGGACCGGACTTCCCTGAAGCAACCCCAGCGAGTTCCTGAGGTCCCCGTCGCAACTCGAGAAGCACCCCCAGCTTCCCGCCGCAACTCGAGAAACACCCCAAAATAATCCCCTCCATGCGAGATGAGGAAATTTGGCGATGCAGCATCTCAAGAGAAATACCACATTCCCTCTTGAAAGGCCAAAAGGTACTTGACACTCTTTATGCGACTCAGAAAGTTCCCTCATACAGCCGTCCCCTTTGGAGAGGAGAACACACTTTACGGACTCAATTCGAGAGGAGCCCCTGTGCACATTGAAGGGCTCGAGAGGAAACCAGAAGTTCCCCTTCCAACAACAAAGGGGACCTGACTTCCATGACGCCACCCTAGCGAGTTCCTGAGGTCCAAGTCTCAACTCGGGAAGCACACCCAGCTTTCCGCCGCACCTCGAGAAACATCCCAAAATTATCCCCTCCATGCGAGATGAGGAAATTTTGCGAGGAAGCATCTCAAGAGAAATACCACATTTCCTCTGGAAAGGCCAAAAGGTACTTGACACCCTTTATTCGACTCAGAATGTTCCCTCACACAGCCGTCCCCTTTGGAGAGGAGAACACACTTTACGGACTCAATTCGAGAGGATCCCCTGTGCACATTGAAGGGCTCGAGAGGAACCCGGTAGTTACCCTTCCAACAACAAAGGGGACCTGACTTCCCTGAAGCAACCCCAGCGAGGTCCTGAGGTCCCCGTCGCAACTCGAGAAGCACCCCCAGCTTCCCGCCGCAACTCGAGAAACACCGCAATATTATCCCCTCTATGCGAGATGAGGAAATTCGGCGATGCAGCATCTTAAGAGTAATACCACATTCCCTCTTGAAAGGCAAAAAGGTACTTGACACCCTTTATTCGACTCAGAAAGTTCCCTCACACAGCCGTCCCCTTTGGAGAGGAGAACACACTTTCCGGACTCAATTCGAGAGGAGCCCCTGTGCACATTGAAGGGCTTGAGAGGAAACCGGAAGTTCCCCTTCCAACACCAAAGGGGACCTGACTGCCCTGAAGCAACCCCAGCGAGTTCCTGAGGTCCCCGTCGCAACTCGAGAAGCACCCCCAGCTTCCCGCCGTAACTCGAGAAGCACCCCAAAATTTTCCCCTCCATGCGAGATGAGGAAATTTGGCGATGCAGCATCTCAAGAGAAATACCACATTCCACCTGGAAAGGCAAAAAGGTACTTGACACCCTTTATTCGACTCAGAAAGTTCCCTCACACAGCCGTCCCCATTGGAGAGGAGAACACTCTTTACTGACTAAATTCGAGAGGAACCCCTGTGCACATTGAAGGGCTCGAGAGGACACCGGAATTCCCCTTCCACACCAAAGGGGACCTGACTTCCCTGAAGCAACCCCAGCGAGTTCCTGAGGTCCCCGTCGCAACTCGAGAAGCACCCCCAGCTTCCCGCCGCAACTCGAGAAACACCCCAAAATTATCCTCTCCATGCGAGATGAGGAAATTTGACGATGCAGCACCTCAAGAGAAATACCACATTCCCTCTGGAAAGGAAAAAGGTACTTGACACCCTTTATTCGACTCAGAAATTTCCCTCACACAGCCGTCCCCTTTGGAGAGGAGAACACACTTTACGGTCTCAATTCGAGAGGAGCCCCTGTGCACATTGAAGGGCTCGAGAGGAAACCGGAAGTTCCCCTTCCAACACCAAAGGGGACCTGACTTCCCTGAAGTAACCCCAGCGAGTTCCTGAGGTCACCGTCGCAACTCGAGAAGCACCCCCAGCTTCACGGCGCCACTCGAGAAACACCCCAAAATAATCCCCTCCATGCGAGATGAGGAAATTTGGCGATGCAGCATCTCAAGAGAACTCCCACATTCCCTCTGGAAAGGCAAAAAGGTACTTGACACCCTTTTTTCGACTCAGAACTTTCAATCACACAGCCGTCCTCTTTGGAGAGGAGAACACACTTTACGGACTCAATTCGTGAGGAGCTCCTATGCACATTGAAGGGCTCGAAAGGAAACCGGAAGTTCCCCTTACAACACCAAAGGGGAACTGACTTCCCTGAAGCATCCCCAGCGAGTTTCGGAGGTCCCCGTCGACCTCGAGAAGTACCTCCGGCTTCTCGCCGCAACACGAGAAACACTACAAAATTGTGCCCTCAGTGCGAGAAGAGGAAATTTTTCAATGCAGAAGCTTAAGAGAAATACCACATTCCCTCTTGAAAGATAAAAAGTTACTTGACACCCTTTATTCGACTCAGAAAGTTCCCTAACACAGCCCTACCCATTAGAGAGGAGAACACAATTTATGGACTCAACTCGAGATGAGCCCCTGTTCACTTTTAAGGGCTCGAGAGCAAGCCGGAAATTCCCCTTCCAACACCAACGGGGACCTGACTTTCCTGAAGCAACCCGAGCGAGTTCCTGATGTCGGCGTCGCAACTCGAGATGTACCACCAGCTTCCCGCAGTAACTCGAGAAACACCACAAAATTATCCCCTCAATGCGAGAGGAGGAAATTTTGCAATTCAGAATCTCAAAAGAAATACCACATTCCCTCTTGAAAAGCAAAAATGTCTTTGACACCCTTTGTTAGATTCAGAAAGTTCCTTCACACAGCTGTTCCGTTTGGAGAGGAGAACACACTTTATGGACTCAATTTGAAATGAGATCCTGTTAACATTTAAGCGCTCTAGAGTAACCGGAAGTTCCCCTGCCAACACCAAAGGGGACCTGAATTCCCTGAGGCAACACGAGCAAGTTCCTGAGGTCCCCTTCGCAACTCGAGAAGCACCCCAGCTTCCCGCCGGAACTCGAGAAACGCCACAAAATTATTCCCTTAATGCGAGATATGGAAATATTGCCCTGCAGAATCTCAAGAGAAATACCACATTCCCTCTTGAAAGGCAAAAGTGTACTTTACACGCTTTATGCAGCTCAGAAAGTTTGCTCACCCAGTCGTCCCCATTGGACAGGACAACACACGTTATGGACTCAATTGGAGATGAGGCCCTATTCCCATTAAACGGCTCGAGAGTAAACCGGTAGTTCCCCTTCCAACAGAGAAGGTGAACTGACTTCCCTAAAGCAACCGGAGCGAGGTCCTGAGGTCCCCGTTGAAACTCGAGAAGTACCCCCAGTTTCCCGTCGCAACTCGAGAAACAACACAAAATTATCCCCTCAATGCGAGATGAGGAAATTTTGCGATGCAGAATCTCAAGAGAAATACCACATTCCCTCTTGAAAGGCAAAAGGGTACTTGACACTCTTTATGCGACTCACAAAGTTCCCTCACACCGCCGTCCCAATTGCAGAGGAGAACACACTTTATGGACTCAACTCAAGAAGAGGACCTATTCCCATTTGATGGCTCCAGAGTAATCCCAAATTTCCCCTTCCAACACAAAAGGGGACCTGACTTCCCTGAAGTAACCCGAGGGAGTTCCTGAGGTCCCCGTGGCAACTCGAGAAGTACCCAAAGCTTCCCGCCAAAATCGAGAAACACCACAAAATTATCCACTCAATGCGAGATGGGGAAATTGTGCGCTGCAGAATCTCAAGAGAATTCCCACATTCCCGCTTAAAAGGCAAAAGTGTACTTGACACAATTTATGGGACTCAGAAAGTTCGCTCACACAGCTGTCCCCATTGGAGAGGAGAACAAACGTTATGGACTCAACTTGAGAATAGGCCCTATTCCCATTTAACTGATAAAGAGAAACCCTGAAATTCAATTTCCAACAAAAAAGCGGACCTGACTTCCCTGAAGAAACCAGAGCGAGTTCCTGAGGTCCCCGTCGCAACTCGATAAGTTCCCCCAACTTCCTGCCGAAACTCAAGAAACACCACAAAATTATCCCATCAATGTGAGATGAGGAAATTTTGCGCTGCAGAATCTCAAGAGAAATCTTACTTTAACTCTTGAGAGGCAAAAGGGTACTTGAAACCCTTTATGCAACTCAGAAATTTCCCTCACACAGGCGTCCCCATTGGAGAGGAGAACACTCCTTATAGACTCACTTTGAGAAGAGGCCCTATTTCCATTTAACGTCTCGAGAGTAATTCCGAAATACCCCTTGCACTACAAAAGGGGAATTAACTTCCCTGAAGCAACAAGAGCAAGTTGCTGAGGTTCACGTCACAATTCAAGATGTACCCCCAGCTTCCCGCCTCAACAGGAGAAACAACACAAAATTATCCCCTCAATGTGAGATGAGGAAATTTTCTCTGCATAATCTCAAGAGTAATCCCACATTCCCTCTTGACACGAAAAAGGGTACTTGACACCCTTTATGCGACTCAGAATGTTCCCTCACACAGCCGTCCCCATTGGAGAGGAGAACACACTTTATGGAATTAATTCGAGATGAGGCCCTATTCCATTTTAACGGCTAGAGAGTAAACCGGAGCTTCCCCTTGCAACACAAAAGGGGACCATATTTCCTTGAAGCAAACCGAGCGAGTTCCTGAAGTCCCCTTCGCAACTCCAGAATTACCCCCAGCTTCCCGACGCACTTTGAGAAACATAATAAATTATCCCCTCAATGCGAGATGAGGAAATTTTGGGCTGCGGAATCTCAAGAGAAATCCCACAATCCCGCTTGAAAGGAAAAAGGGTATTGACTCCCTTTAGGCGACTCAGAATGTTCCCTAACATCTGTCCTCAGTCGAGAGGAGAACAGAATTTATGGACTCAACGAGAGTAATCCAGAAGTTCCCTTCCACCACAAAAGGCCACCTGACTTCCATGAAGTAACTCGAATGAGTTCCTGAGGTCCCCGTCGCAACTCGAGATGTACCCCCAGCTTCCTGCCGCAATTTGAGAAACACCACACAATTACCCAGCTATGCGAGATGAGGAAATTTTCACGGCAATATCTCAAGATAATCACACATTCCCTCTTGTAACGCAAAAGGGTACTTGACACCAGTTATGCTACACAGAAATTACCGTCACACAGCCATCGCCATTGCAGAGGAGAACAGACATTATGGACTCAATTCGAGATGAGGCCTTATACCCATTTAACGGCTCGAGAGGAAACCGGAATTTCCCCTTCCAACACAAAAGGGGACCTGAATTCCCTGAAGCAACCGGAGCAAGATGCTGAGGTCCCCGTCGAAACTCGAGAAGAACACCCAGCTTCCCGCCGCAACTGGAGAAACACCAAAAAATTATCCCCTCATTGCGAGATTAGGAAATTTTGCGATGCAGAATCTCAAGAGAAATAACACACTCCCTCTTGAAAGGCAAAAAGGTACTTGACACCGATTATTCGACACAGGAATTTCCCTCACACAGCCGTCCCCATTGTAGAAAACACATTTATGGACTCAAATCGAGATGAGTCCCTATTCCCATTGAACGACTTGAGAGTAAACCGGAAGTTCCATTTCCAACACCAAAGGGCACCTGACTTCCCTAAAGAAACCCGAGCGAGTTCCTGAGGTCCCAGTCGCAACTCGAGAAGTACCCCCAACTTGCCGCCGCAACTCGAGAAACACCACAATATTATCCCCTCAATGAGAGAGGAGGAAATTTTGCGATGCAGAATCTCAAGAGAAATACCACATTCCCTCTTGAAAGGCAAAAAGGTCCTTGACACCCTTTATTCGACTCAAAAAGTTCCCTCATACAGCAGTCCCCAATGGAGAGGATCGCACACTATATGAACTCAATTCGACATGAGCCCCTGTTCACATTTAAGGGCTCGAGAGGAAACCGGAAGTTCCCATTCCAACACCAAAGGGAACCTGACTTCCCTGAAGCAACACGACGAGTTCCTCAGACCCCGTCGCAACGCGACAAGTACCCCAGGATTCCCGCCGCAACTCGAGAAACACCAAAAAATTTTTCCCTCTATGCGAGACGAGGAAACTTTGCGATGCACAGTCTCAAGAGAAATACCACATTCCCTCTTGAAAGGCAAAAATATCCTTGACACCCTTTATTCGACTGAGAAAGTTGTCTCACACAGCCGTCCCCATTGGAGAGGAGAACACACTTTAAGGACTCAAATCGAGATGAACCCCTCTTCACATTTAAGGGCTCAAGAGGAAACCGGAATTTCGCCTTCCAACACCAAAGGGGACCTGACTTCCCTGAAGCAACCACAGCGAGTTACAGACGTGCCCGTCGCAACTCGAGAAGCACCACCAGCTTCCCGCCGAAACTCGAGAATCACCCTAAAATTATGCCCTCAATTCGAGATGAAGAAATTTTGCGATGCAGCATCTCAAGAGAAACACCACATTCCCTCTTGAAAGGCAAAAAGGTACTTGACACCCTTTATTCAACTCAGAAAGTTCCCTCACACAGTCATCCCTTTTGGAGAGGAGAACACATTTTATGGACTCAATTCGAGATGAGCCCCTTTTCACATTTAAGGGCTGGAAAGGAAACAGGAAGTTCCCCTTTCAACAACAAAGGGGACCTGAGTTCCCTGAAGCATTCCCAGCGACTTCCTGAGGTCACCGTCGCAACTCGAGAATCACCCCAGCTTCACGCTGCAACTCGAGAAACACCCCAAAATTATCTCCTCAATGCGAGATGAGGAAATTTTGCGATGCAGCATCTCAAGAGAAACACCACATTCCCACTTGAAAGGCAAAAAGCTACTTGACACCCTTTATTCGACTCAGAAAGTTCCCTCACACAGCCGTCCCCTTTGGAGAGGAGAACACACTTTACGGACTCAATTCGAGAGGAGCCCCTGTTCATATTTAAGGGCTCCAGAGGAAACCGGAAGTTCCCCTTCCAACACCAAAGGGGACCCGACTTCCCTGGAGCAACTCCAGGTACTTCCTGAGGTCGCCGTCGCAACTCGAGAAGCACCCCCAGCTTCAGGCCGCAACTCGAGAAATACCCGAAAATTATCCCCTCAATGCGAGATGAGGAAATTTTGCGAAGCAGAATCTCAAGAGAAATAACACATTCCCTCTTTAAAGGCAAAAGTGTACTTGACACCGTTTTTGTGACTCAGAAATTTCACTTACATTAATCCTGCTGGAGAGGAGAACACACTTTATGGACTCAATACGAGATGAGACTCTGTTCACATTTAAAGGCTCGAGAGGAAACCGGAGGTGACCCTTCCGACACCTTAGAGAACCTGAATTCCCTGAGCAACTCAAGCGAGTTCCTGAGGTCCCCGTGTCAACTCGAGAAGCACCCCCAGCTTCTGGCCGCAACACAAGAAACACCAAAAAATTATCCCCTCAGGGCGAGAGGAGGATATTTTGCGATGCAGCATCTCAAGAGAAATACCACATTCCCTCTGGAAAGGCAAAAGGTGATTTGACACCCTTTATTCGACTCAGAAAGTTCCCTCACACAGTCGTCCCCTTTGGAGAGGAGAACACACTTTACGGAATCATTTCGAGAGGAGACCCTGTGCACATTGAAGAGCTCGAGAGGAAACCGGAAGTTCCCCTTCCAAGACCAAAGGGGACCTGACTACCCTGAAGCAACCCCAGCGAGATCCTGAGGTCCCCGTCGCAACTCGAGAAGCAACCCCAGCTTCCCGCCGCAACTCGAGAAACACCCCGAAATTATCCCCTCCATGTGAAATGAGGAAATTTGTCCATGCAGCATCTCAAGAGAAATACCACATTCCCTCTGGAAGGCAAAAAAGGTACTTGACACCCTTTATTCGACTCAGAAAGTTCCCTCACACAGCCCTCCCCTTTCGAGAGGAGAACACAGTTTACGGACTCAATTCGAGAGGAGCCCATGTGCACATTGAAGGGCTCGAGAGGAAAGCGGAAGTTCCCAGTCCAACACCAAAGGGGACCGGACTTCCCTGAAGCAACCCCAGCGAGTTCCTGAGGTCCCCGTCGCAACTCGAGAAGCACCCCAAAATAATCCCCTCCATGCGAGATGAGGAAATTTGGCGATGCAGCATCTCAAGAGAAATACCACATTCTCTCTGGAAAGGCAAAAAGGTACTTGACACTCTTTATGCGACTCAGAAAGTTCCCTCATACAGCCGTCCCCTTTGGAGAGGAGAACACACTTTACGGACTCAATTCGAGAGGAGCCCCTGTGCACATTGAAGGGCTCGAGAGGAAACCGGAAGTTCCCCTTCCAACAACAAAGGGGACCTGACTTCCTTGACGCAACCCTAGCGAGTTCCTGAGGTCCAAGTCTCAACTCGGGAAGCACACCCAGCTTTCCGCTGCACCTCGAGAAACATCCCAAAATTATCCCCTCCATGCGAGATGAGGAAATTTGGCGATGCAGCATCTCAAGAGAACTCCCACATTCCCTCTGGAAAGGCAAAAAGGTACTTGACACCCTTTTTTCGACTCAGAACTTTCAATCACACAGCCGTCCTCTTTGGAGAGGAGAACACACTTTACGGACTCAATTCGTGAGGAGCTCCTATGCACATTGAAGGGCTCGAAAGGAAACCGGAAGTTCCCCTTACAACACCAAAGGGGAACTGACTTCCCTGAAGCATCCCCAGCGAGTTTCGGAGGTCCCCGTCGACCTCGAGAAGCACCCCCAGTTTCCCGCCGCTTCTCGGGAACACACCAAAATTATCCCCTCCATGCGAGGTGAGTAAATTTGGCGATTCAGCATCTCAAGGAAAATACCACATTCCCTCTTGAAAGTCAAAAAGGTACTTGCCACCCTGTATTCGACTCAGAAAGTTCCCTCACACAGTCGTCCCCTTTGGAGAGGAGAACACACTTTACGGAATCATTTCGAGAGGAGACCCTGTGCACATTGAAGAGCTCGAGAGGAAACCGGAAGTTCCCCTTCCAAGACCAAAGGGGACCTGACTTCCCTGAAGCAACCCCAGCGAGATCCTGAGGTCCCCGTCGCAACTCGAGAAGCAACCCCAGCTTCCCGCCGCAACTCGAGAAACACCCCTAAATTATCCCCTCCATGTGAAATGAGGAAATTTGTCCATGCGGCATCTCAAGAGAAATACCACATTCCCTCTGGAAAGGCAAAAAGGTACTTGACACCCTTTATTCGACTCAGAAAGTTCCCTCACACAGCCCTCCCCTTTCGAGAGGAGAACACAGTTTACGGACTCAATTCGAGAGGAGCCCATGTGCACATTGAAGGGCTCGAGAGGAAACCGGAAGTTCCCCTTCCAACACCAAAGGGGACCTGACTTCCCTGAAGCAACCCCAGCGAGTTCCTGAGGTCCCCGTCGCAACTCGAGAAGCACCCCCAGCTTCCCACCGCAACTCGCGAAACACCCCAAAATAATCCCCTCCATGCGAGATGAGGAAATTTGGCGATGCAGCATCTCAAGAGAAATACCACATTCCCTCTTGAAAGGCCAAAAGGTACTTGACACTCTTTATTCGACTCAGAAAGTTCCCTCACACAGCCGTCCCCTTTGGAGAGGAGAACACACTTTACGGACTCAATTCGAGAGGAGCCCCTGTGCACATTGAAGGGCTCGAGAGGAAACCGGAAGTTCCCAGTCCAACACCAAAGGGGACCTGACTTCCCTGAAGCAACCCCAGCGAGTTCCTGAGGTCCCCTTCGCATCTCGAGAAGAACCCCCAGCTGCCCGCCCTAACTCGAGAAACACCCCAAAATTATCCCCTCCATGCGAGATGAGGAAATTTGGCGATGCAGCATCTCAAAAGAAATTCAACATTCCCTCTGGAAAGGCAAAAAGGTACTTGACACCCTTTCTTCGACTCAGAAAGTTCCCTCACACAGCCGTCCCCTTTGAGAGGAGAACACACTTTACGGACTCAATTCGAGATTAGCCCCTGTGCACATTGAAGGGCTCGAGAGGAAACCGGAAGTTCCCCTTCCAACACCAAAGGGGACCTGACTTCCCTGAAGCAACCCCTGCGAGTTCGTGAGGTCCCCGTCGCAACTCGAGTAGCACCCCCAGCTTCCCGCCGCAACTCGAGAAACACCCCAAAATTATTCCCTCCATGCGAGATGAGGAAATTTGGCGATGCAGCATCTCAAGAGAAATAGCACATTCCCACTGGAAAGGCAAAAAGGTACTTGACACCCTTTATTCGACTCAGAAAGTTCCCTCACACAGCCGTCCCCTTTGGAGAGTAGAACACACTTTACGGACTCAATTCGAGAGGAGCCCCTGTGCACATTGAAAGGCTCGAGAGGAAACCGGAAATTCCCCTTCCAACACCAAAGGGGACCTGACTTCCCTGAAGCAACTCCAGCGAGTTCCTGAGGTCACCGTCGCAACTCGAGAAGCACGCCCAGGTTCCCGCCGCAACTCGAGAAACACCCCAAAATTATCCCCTCCATGCGAGATGAGGAAATTTGGCGATGCAGCATCTCAAGAGAAATACCACATTCTCTCTGGAAAGGCAAAAAGGTACTTGACACCCTTTATTCGACTCAGAAAGTTCCCTCACAGAGCCGTCCCCTTTGGAGAGGAGAACACACTTCACGGACTCAATTCGAGAGGAGCCCCTGTGCACATTGAAGGGCTCGAGAGGAAACCGGAAGTTCCCCTTCCAACACCAAAGGGGACCTGACTTCCCTGAAGCAACCCCAGCGAGTTCCTGAGGTCCCCGTCGCTACTCGAGAAGCACCCCCAGCTTCCCGCCGCACCTCGAGAAACACCCCAAAATTATCCCCTCAATGCGAGATGAGGAAATTTGGCGATGCAGCCTCTCAAGAGAAATACCACATTCCCTCTGGAAAGGCAAAAAGGTACTTGACACCCTTTATTCGACTCAGAAAGTTCCCTCACACAGCCGTCCCCTTTGGAGAGGAGAACACACTTTACGGACTCAATTCGAGAGGAGCCCCTGTGCACACTGAAGGGCTCGAGAGGAAACCGGAAGTTCCCCTTGCAACAGCAAAGGGGACCTGACTTCCCTGAAGCAACCCCAGCGAGTTCCTGAGGTCCCCGTCGCAACTCGAGAAGCACCCCCAGCTTCCCGCCGCAACTCGAGAAACACCCCAAAATTATACTCTCCATGCGAGATGAGGAAATTTGGTGATGCAGCATCTCAAGAGAAATACTACATTCCCTCTGGAAAGGCAAAAAGGTACTTGACACCCTTTATTCGACTCAGAAAGTTCCCTCACACAGCCGTCCCCTTTGAGAGGAGAACACACTTTACGGACTTAATTCGAGAGGAGCCCCTGTGCACATTGAAGGGCTCGAGAGGAAACCGGAAGTTCCCCTTCCATCACCAAAGGGGACCTGACTTCCCTGAAGCAACCCCAGCGAGTTCCTGAAGTCCCCGTCGCAACTCGAGAAGCACCCCCAGCTTCCCCCCGCAACTCGAGAAACACCCCAAAATTATCCCCTCCATGCGAGATGAGGAAATTTGGCGATGCAGCATCTCAAGAGAAATACCACATTCCCTCTGGAAAGGCAAAAAGGTACTTGACACCCTTTATTCGACTCAGAAAGTTCCCTCACACAGCCGTCCCCTTTGGAGAGGAGAACACACTTTACGGACTCAATTCGAGAGGAGCCCCTGTGCACATTGAAGGGCTTGAGAGGAAACCGTAAGTTCCCCTTCCAACAGCAAAGGGGAACTGACTTCCCTGAAGCAACCCCAGCGAGTTCCTGAGGTCCCCGTCGCAACTCGAGAAGCACCCCCAGCTTCCCGCCTCAACTCGAGAAACACCCCAAAATTATACACTCCATGCGAGATGAGGAAATTTGGCGATGCAGCATCTCAAGAGAAATAGCACATTCCATCTGGAAATGCAAAAAGGTACTTGACACCCTTTATTCGACTCAGAAAGTTCCCTCACACAGCCGTCCCCTTTGGAGAGGAGAACACACTTTACGGACTCAAATCGAGAGGAGCCCCTGTGCACATTGAAGGGCTCGAGAGGAAACCGGAAGTTCCCCTTCCAAAACCAAAGGGAACCTGACTTCCCTGAAGCAACCCCAGCGAGTTCCTGAGGTCCCCTTCGCAACTAGAGAAGCACCCCCAGCTTCCCGCCGCAAATCGAGAGCACCGCAAAATTATCCCCTCCATGCGAAATGAGGAAATTTGGCGATGCAGTATCTCAAGAGAAATACCACATTCCCTCTGGAAAGGCAAAAAGGTACTTAAAACCCTTTATTCGACTCAGAAAGTTCCCTCACACAGCCGTCCCCTTTGGAGAGGAGAACACACTTTACGGACTCAATTCGAGAGGAGCCCCTGTGCACATTGAAGGGCTCGAGAGGAAACCGAAAGTTCCCCTTCCAAAACCAAAGGCGACCTGACTTCCCTGAAGCAACCCCAGCGAGTTCCTGAGGTCCCCGTCGCTACTCGAGAAGCACGCCCAGGTTCCTGCCGCAACTCGAGAAACACACCAAAATTATCCAGTCCATGCGAGATGAGGAAATTTGGCGATGCAGCATCTCAAGAGAAATACCACATTCCCTCTGGAAAGGCAAAAAGGTACTTGACACCCTTTATTCGACTCAGAAAGTTCCCTCACACAGCCGTCCCCTTTGGAGAGGAGAACACACTTTACGGACTCAATTCGAGAGGAGCCCCTGTGCACAATGAAGGGCTCGAGAGGAAACCGGAAGTTAACCTTCCAACACCAAAGGGGACCTGACTTCCCTGAAGCAAACCCAGCGAGTTCCTGAGGTCCCCGTCGCAACTCGAGAAGCACCCCCAGCTTCCCGCCGCAACTCGAGAAACACCCCAAAATTAACCCCTCCATGCGAGATGAGGAAATTTGGCGATGCAGCATCTCAAGAGAAATACCACATTCCCTCTGGAAAGGCAAAAAGTTACTTGACAGCCTTTATTCGACTCAGAAAGTTCCCTCACACAGCCGTCCCCTTTGGAGAGGAGAACACACTTTACAGAATCAATTCGAGAGGAGCCCCTGTGCACATTGAACTGCTCGAGAGGAAACCGGAAGTTCCCCTTCCAACACCAAAGGGGACCTGACTTCCCTGAAGCAACCCCAGCGAGTTCCTGAGGTCACCGTCTCAACTGGGGAAGCACTCCCAGCTTCCCTCCGCAACTCGAGAAACACCCCAAAATTATCCCCTCCATGCGAGATGAGGAAATTTGGCGATGCAGCATCTCAAGAGAAATACCACATTCCCTCTGGAAAGGCAAAAGGTACTTGACACCCTTTATTCGACTTAGAAAGTTCCCTCACACAGCCGTCCCCTTTGGAGAGGAGAACACACTTTACGGACTCAATTCGAGAGGAGCCCCTGTGCACATTGAAGGGCTCGAAAGGAAACCGGAAGTTCCCCTTCCAACACCAAAGAGGACCTGACTTCCCTGAAGCAACCAAAGCGAGTACCTGAGGTCCCCGTCGCAACGCGAGAAGCACCACCAGCTTCCCGCCGCAACTCGAGAAACAGCCCAAAATTATCCCCTCCATGCGAGATGAGGAAATTTGGCGATGCAGCATCTCAAGAGAAATACCACATTCCCTCTGGAAAGGCAAAAAGGTACTTGACAGCCTTTATTCCACTCAGAAAGTTCCCTCACACAGCCGTCCCCTTTGGAGAGGAGAACACACTTTACGGACTCAATTCGAGAGGAGCCCCTGTGCACATTGAAGGGCTCGAGAGGAAACCTGAAGTTTCCCTTCCAACACAAAAGGGGACCTGACTTCCCTGAAGCAACCCCAGCGAGTTCCTGAGGTCCCCGTCGCAACTCGAGAAGCACCCCAAGCCTCCCGCCGCACCTCGAGAAACACCCCAAAATTATCCCCTCCATGCGAGATGAGGAAATTTGGCGATGCAGCATCTCAAGAGAAGTACCACATTCCCTCTGGAAAGGCAAAAAGGTACTTGACACCCTTTATTCGACTCAGAAAGTTCCCTCACACAGCCGTCCCCTTTGGAGAGGAGAACACACTTTACGGACTCAATTCGAGAGGAGCCCCTGTGCACATTGAAGGGCTCGAGAGGAAACCGGAAGTTCCACTTCCAACACCAAAGGGGAACTGACTTCTCTGAAGCAACCCCAGCGAGTTCCTGAGGTCCCCGTCGCAACTGGAGAAGCACCCCCAGCTTCCCGCCGCAACTCGAGAAACACGCCAAAATTATCCCCTCCATGCGAGATGAGGAAATTTGGCGATGCAGCATCTCACGAGAAATAGCACATTCCCTCTGGAAAGGCAACAAGGTACTTCACACCCTTTATTCGACTCAGAAAGTTCGCTCACACAGCCGTCCCCCTTGGAGAGGAGAACACACTTTACAGACTCAATTCGAGAGGAGCCCCTGGGCACAATGAAGGGCTCGAGAGGAAACCGGAAGTTCCCCTTCCAACACCAAAGGGGACCTGACTTCCCTGAAGCAACCCCAGCGAGTTCCTGAGGTCCCCGTCGCAACTCGAGAAGCACCCCCAGCTTCCCGCCGTAACTCGAGAAACACCCCAAAATTATCCCCTCCTTGCGATGAGGAAACTTGTGGATGCAGCATCTCACGAGAAATACCACATTCACTCTGGAATGGCAAAAAGGTACTTTACACCCTTTATTCGACTCAGAAAGTTCCCTCACACAGCCGTCCCCTTTGGAGAGGAGAACACACTTTACGGACTCAATTCGAGAGGAACCCCTGTGCACAATGAAGGGCTCAAGAAGAAACCGGAAGTTCCCCTTGCAACACCAAAGGGGACCTGACTTCCCTGAAACAACCCCAGCGAGTTCCTGAGGTCCCCGTCGCAACTCGAGAAGCACCCCCAGCTTCCCGCCGCAACTCGAGAAACACCCCAAAATTATCCCCTCCATGCGAGATGAGTAAATTTGGCGATGCAGCATCTCAAGGGAAATACCACATTCCCTCTGGAAAGGCAAAAAGTTACTTGACACCCTTTATTCGACTCAGAAAGTTCCCTCACACAGCCGTCCCCTTTGGAGAGGAGGACACAATTTCCGGACTCAATTCGAGAGGAGCCCCTGTGCATTTTGAAGGGCTCTAGAGGAAACCGGAAGTTCCCCTTCCAACACCAAAGGGGACCTGACTACCCTGAAGCACCCCAGCGAGTTCCTGAGGTCCCCATCGCAACTCGAGAAGCACCACCAGCTTCCCGCCGCAACTCGAGAAACACCCCAAAATTATCCCCTCCATGCGAGATGAGGAAATTTGGGGATGCAGCATCTGAAGAGAAATACCACATTCCCTATGGAAAGGCAAAAAGTACTTGACACCCTTTATTCGACTCAGAAAGTTCCCTCACACAGCCGTCCCCTTTGGAGAGGAGAACACACTTTACGGACTCAATTCGAGAGGAGCCCCTGGGCACATCGAAGGGCTCGAGAGGAAACAGAAAGTTCCCCTTCCAACACCAAAGGGGACCTGACTTCCCTGAAGTAACCCCAGCGAGTTCCTGAGGTCCCCGTCGCAACTCGAGAAGCACCCCCAGCTTCCCGCCGCAACTCGAGAAACACGCCAAAATTATCCCCTCCATGCGAGATGAGGAAATTTGGCGATGCAGCATCTCACGAGAAATAGCACATTCCCTCTGGAAAGGCAACAAGGTACTTGACACCCTTTATTCGACTCAGAAAGTTCGCTCACACAGCCGTCCCCCTTGGAGAGGAGAACACACTTTACAGACTCAATTCGAGAGGAGCCCCTGTGCACATTGAAGGGTTCGAGAGGAAACCGGAAGTTCCCCTTCCAACACCAAAGGGAATCTGACTTCCCTGAAGTAACCCCAGTGAGTTCCTGAGGTCCCCGTCGCAACTCGAGAAGCACCCCCAGTTTCCCGCCGCAACTCGAGAAACACCCCAAAATTATCCCCTCCATGCGAGATGAGGAAATTTGGCGATGCAGCATCTCAAGAGAAATACCACATTCCCTCTGGAAAGGCAAAAAGGTACTTGACACCCTTTATTCGACTCAGAAAGTTCCCTCACACAGCCGTACCCTGTGGAGAGGAGAACACACTTTACGGACTCAACTCCAGAGGAGCCCCTGTGCATATTGAAGGGCTCGAGAGGAAACCGGAAGTTCCCCTTCCAACACCAAAGGGGACCTGACTTCCTGAAGCAACCCCAGCGAGTTCCTGAGGTCCCCGTCGCAACTCGAGAAGCACCCCCAGCTTCCCGCCGCAACTCGAGAAACACGCCAAAATTATCCCCTCCATGCGAGATGAGGAAATTTGGCGATGCAGCATCTCACGAGAAATAGCACATTCCCTCTGGAAAGGCAACAAGGTACTTGACACCCTTTATTCGACTCAGAAAGTTCGCTCACACAGCCGTCCCCTTTGGAGAGGAGAACACACTTTACGGACTCAATTCGAGAGGAGCCCCTGTACACATTGAAGGGCTCGAGAGGAAACCGGAAGTTCCCCTTCCAACACCAAATGGGACCTGACTTCCCTTGAGTAACCCCAGCGAGTTCCTGAGGTCCCCGTCGCAACTCGAGAAGCACCCCAGCTTCCCGCCGGAACTCGAGAAACACCACAAAATTATCCCCTCCATGCGAGATGATGAAATTTGGCGATTCAGCATCTCAAGAGAAATACCACATTCACTCTGGAAAGGCAAAAAGGTACTTGACACCCTTTATTCGACTCAGAAAGTTCCCTCACACAGCCGTGCACTTTGGGCAGGAGAACACAATTTACGGACTCAATTCGAGAGGAGCCCCTGTGCACATTGAAGGGCTCGAGAGGAAACCGGAAGTTCCCCTTCCAACACCAAAGGGGACCTGACTTCCCTGAAGCAAACCAGCGAGTTCCTGAGGTCCCCGTCGCAACTCGAGAAGCACCCCCAGCTTCCCGCCGCAACTCTAGAAACACGCCAAAATTATCCACTCCATGCGAGATGAGGAAATTTGGCGATGCAGCATCTCAAGAGAAATAGCACATTCCCTCTGGAAAGGCAAAAAGGTACTTGACACCCTTTATTCGACTCAGAAAGTTCCCTCACACAGCCGTCACCTTTGGATAGGAGAACACACTTTTCGGACTCAATTCGAAGGAGCCCCTGTGCACATTGAAGGGCTCCAGAGGAAACCGGAAGTTCCCCTTCCAACACCAAAGGGGACCTGACTTCCCTGAAGCAACCCCAGCGAGATCCTTAGGTCCCAGTCGCAACTCGAGAAGCACACCCAGCTTCCCGCCACAACTCGGGAAACACCCCAAAATTCTCCCCTCCATGCGAGATGAGGAAATTTGGCGATGCAGTATCTCAAAATAAATAGCACATTCCCTCTGGAAAGGCAAAAAAGTACTTGACACCCCTTATTCGACTCAGAAAGTTCCCTCGCACAGCGGTCCCCTTTGGAGAGGAGAACACACTTTACGGACTCAATTCGAGAGGAGACCCTGTGCACATTGAAGGGCTCGAGAGGAAACCGGAATTTCCCCTTCCAACACCAAAGGGGACCTGACTTCCCTGAAGCAACCCCAGCGAGTTCCTTAGGTCCCCGTCGCAACTCGAGAAGCACCCCCAGCTTCTCGCCGCAACTCGAGAAACACCCCAAAATTATCCCCTCCATGCGAGATGAGGAAATTTGGCGATGCAGCATCTCACGAGAAATACCACATTCCCTCTGGAAAGGCAAAAAGGTACTTGACACCCTTTATTCGACTCAGAAAGTTCCCTCACACAGCCGTCCCCTTTGGAGAGGAGAACACAGTTTACGAACTCAATTCGAGAGGAGCCCCTGTGCACATTGAAGGGCTCGAGAGGAAACCGGAAGTTCCCCTTCCAACACCAAAGGGGACCTGACTTCCCTGAAGCAACCCCAGCGAGTTCCTGAGGTCCCCGTCGCAACTCGAGAAGCACCCCCAGCTTCCCGCCGTAACTCGAGAAACAACCCAAAATTATCCCCTCCAAGCGATGAGGAAATTTGGGGATGCAGCATCTCACGAGAAATACCACATTCCCTCTGGAAAGGCAAAAACGTACTTGACACCCTTTATTCGACTCAGAAAGTTCCCTCACACAGCCGTCCCCTTTGGAGAGGAGAACACACTTTACGGATTCAATTCGAGAGGAACCCCTGTGCACAATGAAGGGCTCAAGAGGAAAACGGAAGTTCCCCTTCCAACACCAAAGGTGACCTGACTTCCCTGAAGCAACCCCAGCGAATTCCTTAGGTCCCCGTCGCAACTCGAGAAGCACCCCCAGCTTCCTGCCGCAACTCGAGAAACACCCCAAAATTATCCCCTCCATGCGAGATGAGTAAATTTGGCGATGCAGCATCTCAAGAGAAATACCACATTCCCTCTGGAAAGGCAAAAAGGTACTTGACACCCTTTATTCGACTCAGAAAGTTCCCTCACACAGCCGTCCCCCTTGGAGAGGAGAACACACTTTCCGGACTCAATTCGAGAGGAGCCCCTGTGCATATTGAAGGGCTCTAGAGGAAACCGGAAGTTCCCCTTCCAACACCAAAGGGGACCTGACTTCCCTGAAGCAACCCCAACGAGTTCCTGAGGTCCCCGTCGTAGGTCGAGAATCACACTCAGCTTCCGGCCGCAACTCGAGAAACACCACAAAATTATCCCCTCCATGCGAGATGAGGAAATTTGGCGATGCAGCATCTCAAGAGAAATACCACATTCCCTCTGGAAAGGCAAAAAGGTACTTGACACCCTTTATTCGACTCAGAAAGTTCCCTCACACAGCCGTCCCCTTTGGAGAGGAGAACACGCTTTACGGACTCAATTCGAGAGGAGCCCCTGTGCACATTGAAGGGCTCGAGAGGAAACCGGATGTTCCCCTTCCAACACCAAAGGGGACCTGACTTCCCTGAAGCAACCCCAGCGAGTTCCTGAGGTCCCCGTCTCAACTCGAGAAGCACCCCCAGCTTCCCGCCGCAACTCGAGAAACACCCCAAAATTCTCCCCTCCATGCGAGATGAGGAAATTTGGCGATGCAGCATCTCAAGAGAAATACCACATTCCCTCTGGAAAGGCAAAAACGTACTTGACACCCTTTATTCGACTCAGAAAGTTCCCTCACACAGCCGTCCCCTTTGGAGAGGAGAACACACTTTACGGACTCAATTCGAGAGGAGCCCCTGTGCACATTGAAGGGCTCGAGCGTAAACCGGAAGTTCCCCTTCCAACAACAAAGGGGACCTGACTTCCCTGAAGCAACCCCATCGAGTTCCTGAGGTCCCCGTTGCAACTCGAGAAGCAACCCCAGCTTCCCACCGCAACTCGAGAAACACCCCAAAATTATCCCCTCCATGCGAGATGAGGAAATTTGGCGATGCAGCATCTCAAAGAAATACCACATTCCCTCTGGAAAGGCAAAAATGTACTTGAAACCCTTTATTAGACTCAGAAAGTTCCCTCACACAGCCGTCCCCTTTGTAGAGGAGAACACACTTTACGGACTCAATTCGAGAGGAGCCCCTGTGCACATTAAAGGGCTCGAGCGGAAACCGGAAATTCCCCTTCCAACAGTAAAGGGGACCTGACTTCCCTGAAGCAACCACAACGGGTTCCTGAGGTCCCCGTGGCAACTCGAGAAGCACCCCCAGCTTCCCGATGCAACTCGAGAAACACACCAAAATTCTCCCCTCCATGCGAGATGAGGAAATTTGGCGATGCAGCATCTCAAGAGAAATAGCACATTCCCTCTGGAAAGGCAAAAAGTACTTGACACCCTTTATTCGACTCACAAAGTTCCCTCACACAGCCGTCCCCTTTGGAGAGGAGAACACACTTTACGGACTCAATTCGAGAGGAGCCCCTGTGCACATTGAAGGGCTCGAGAGAAAACCGGAAGTTCCCCTTCCAACAGTAAAGGGGACCTGACTTCCCTGAAGCAACCCCAGCGAGTTCCTGAGGTCCCCATCTCAACTCGAGAAGCACCCCCAGCTTCCCGCGCAACTCGAGAAACACCCCAAAATTCTCCCCTCCATGCAAGATGAGGAAATGTGGCGATGCAGCATCTCAAGAGAAATACCGCATTCCCTCTGCAAAGGCAAAAAGCTACTTGACACCCTTTATTTGACTCACAAAGTTCCCTCACACAGCCGTCCCCTTTGGAGAGGAGAACACACTTTACGGACTCAATTAGAGAAGAGCCCCTGTGCACATTGAAGGGCTCGAGAGGAAACCGGAAGTTCCCCTTCCATCACCAAAGGGGACCTGACTTCCCTGAAGCAACCCCAGCGAGTTCCTGAGGTCCCCGTCGTAACTCGAGAATCATACTCAGCTTCCGGCCGCAACTCGAGAAACACCACAAAATTATCCCCTCCATGCGAGATGAGGAAATTTGGCGATGCAGCATCTCAAGAGAAATACCACATTCCCTCTGGAAAGGCAAAAAGGTACTTGACACCCTTTATTCCACTCAGAAAGTTCCCTCACACAGCCGTCCCCTTTGGAGAGGAGAACACACTTTACGGACTCAATTCGAGAGGAGCACCTGTGCACATTGAAGGGCTTGAGAGAAAACCGGAAGTTCCACTTCCAACACCAAAGGGGACCTGACTTCCCTGAAGCAACCCCAGCGGGTTCCTGAGGTCCCCGTCGCAACTCGAAAAGCACCCCCAGTTTCCCGCCGCAACTCGAGAAACACCCCAAAATTATCCCCTCCATGCGAGATGAGGAAATTTGGCGATGCAGCATCTAAAGAGAAATACCACATTCCCTCTGGAAAGGCAAAAAGGTACTTGACACCCTTTATTCGACCTAGAAAGTTCCCTCACACAGCTGTCCCCTTTGGAGAGGAGAACACACTTTACGGACTCAATTCGAGAGGAGCCCCTGTGCACATTGAAGGGCTCGAGAGGAAACCGGAAGTTCCCCTTCCAACACCAAAGGTGACCTGACTTCCCTGAAGCAACCCCAGCGAGTTCCTGAGGTCCCCGTCGCAACTCGAGAAGCACCCCCAGCTTCCCGCCGCGACCCGAGAAACACCCCACAATTCTCCCCTCCATGCGAGATGAGGAAATTTGGCGATGCAGCATCTCACGAGAAATACCACATTCCCTCTGGAAAGGCAAAAAGGTACTTGACACCCTTTATTCGACTCAGAAAGTTCCCTCACACAGCCGTCCCCTTTGGAGAGGAGAACACACTTTACAGACTCAATTCGAGAGGAGCCCCTGTGCACATTGAAGGGCTCGAGCGGAAACCGGAAATTCCCCTTCCAACAGCAAAGGGGACCTGACTTCTCTGAAGCAACCCCAACGGGTTCCTGAGGTCCCCGTGGCAACTCGAGAAGCACCCCCAGCTTCCCGATGCAACTCGAGAAACACACCAAAATTCTCCCCTCCATGCGAGATGAGGAAATTTGGCGATGCAGCATCTCAAGAGAAATAGCACATTCCCTCTGGAAAGGCAAAAAGTACTTGACACCCTTTATTCGACTCACAAAGTTCCCTCACACAGCCGTCCCCTTTGGAGAGGAGAACACACTTTACGGACTCAATTCGAGAGGAGCCCCTGTGCACATTGAAGGGCTCGAGAGAAAACCGGAAGTTCCCCTTCCAACAGTAAAGGGGACCTGACTTCCCTGAAGCAACCCCAGCGAGTTCCTGAGGTCCCCATCTCAACTCGAGAAGCACCCCCAGCTTCCCGCGCAACTCGAGAAACACCCCAAAATTATCCCCTCCATGCAAGATGAGGAAATGTGGCGATGCAGCATCTCAAGAGAAATACCGCATTCCCTCTGCAAAGGCAAAAAGCTACTTGACACCCTTTATTTGACTCACAAAGTTCCCTCACACAGCCGTCCCCTTTGGAGAGGAGAACACACTTTACGGACTCAATTAGAGAAGAGCCCCTGTGCACATTGAAGGGCTCGAGAGGAAACCGGAAGTTCCCCTTCCAACAACAAAGGGGACCTGACTTCCCTGAAGCAACCCCAGCGAGTTCCTGAGGTCCCCGTCGTAACTCGAGAATCATACTCAGCTTCCGGCCGCAACTCGAGAAACACCACAAAATTATCCCCTCCATGCGAGATGAGGAAATTTGGCGATGCAGCATCTCAAGAGAAATACCACATTCCCTCTGGAAAGGCAAAAAGGTACTTGACACCCTTTATTCCACTCAGAAAGTTCCCTCACACAGCCGTCCCCTTTGGAGAGGAGAACACACTTTACGGACTCAATTCGAGAGGAGCCCCTGTGCACATTGAAGGGCTTGAGAGAAAACCGGAAGTTCCACTTCCAACACCAAAGGGGACCTGACTTCCCTGAAGCAACCCCAGCGGGTTCCTGAGGTCCCCGTCGCAACTCGAAAAGCACCCCCAGTTTCCCGCCGCAACTCGAGAAACACCCCAAAATTATCCCCTCCATGCGAGATGAGGAAATTTGGCGATGCAGCATCTAAAGAGAAATACCACATTCCCTCTGGAAAGGCAAAAAGGTACTTGACACCCTTTATTCGACCTAGAAAGTTCCCTCACACAGCTGTCCCCTTTGGAGAGGAGAACACACTTTACGGACTCAATTCGAGAGGAGCCCCTGTGCACATTGAAGGGCTCGAGAGGAAACCGGAAGTTCCCCTTCCAACACCAAAGGTGACCTGACTTCCCTGAAGCAACCCCAGCGAGTTCCTGAGGTCCCCGTCGCAACTCGAGAAGCACCCCCAGCTTCCCGCCGCGACCCGAGAAACACCCCACAATTCTCCCCTCCATGCGAGATGAGGAAATTTGGCGATGCAGCATCTCACGAGAAATACCACATTCCCTCTGGAAAGGCAAAAAGGTACTTGACACCCTTTATTCGACTCAGAAAGTTCCCTCACACAGCCGTCCCCTTTGGAGAGGAGAACACACTTTACAGACTCAATTCGAGAGGAGCCCCTGTGCACATTGAAGGGCTCGAGCGGAAACCGGAAATTCCCCTTCCAACAGCAAAGGGGACCTGACTTCTCTGAAGCAACCCCAACGGGTTCCTGAGGTCCCCGTGGCAACTCGAGAAGCACCCCCAGCTTCCCGATGCAACTCGAGAAACACACCAAAATTCTCCCCTCCATGCGAGATGAGGAAATTTGGCGATGCAGCATCTCAAGAGAAATAGCACATTCCCTCTGGAAAGGCAAAAAGTACTTGACACCCTTTATTCGACTCACAAAGTTCCCTCACACAGCCGTCCCCTTTGGAGAGGAGAACACACTTTACGGACTCAATTCGAGAGGAGCCCCTGTGCACATTGAAGGGCTCGAGAGAAAACCGGAAGTTCCCCTTCCAACAGTAAAGGGGACCTGACTTCCCTGAAGCAACCCCAGCGAGTTCCTGAGGTCCCCATCTCAACTCGAGAAGCACCCCCAGCTTCCCGCGCAACTCGAGAAACACCCCAAAATTATCCCCTCCATGCAAGATGAGGAAATGTGGCGATGCAGCATCTCAAGAGAAATACCGCATTCCCTCTGCAAAGGCAAAAAGCTACTTGACACCCTTTATTTGACTCACAAAGTTCCCTCACACAGCCGTCCCCTTTGGAGAGGAGAACACACTTTACGGACTCAATTAGAGAAGAGCCCCTGTGCACATTGAAGGGCTCGAGAGGAAACCGGAAGTTCCCCTTCCAACAACAAAGGGGACCTGACTTCCCTGAAGCAACCCCAGCGAGTTCCTGAGGTCCCCGTCGTAACTCGAGAATCATACTCAGCTTCCGGCCGCAACTCGAGAAACACCACAAAATTATCCCCTCCATGCGAGATGAGGAAATTTGGCGATGCAGCATCTCAAGAGAAATACCACATTCCCTCTGGAAAGGCAAAAAGGTACTTGACACCCTTTATTCCACTCAGAAAGTTCCCTCACACAGCCGTCCCCTTTGGAGAGGAGAACACACTTTACGGACTCAATTCGAGAGGAGCCCCTGTGCACATTGAAGGGCTTGAGAGAAAACCGGAAGTTCCACTTCCAACACCAAAGGGGACCTGACTTCCCTGAAGCAACCCCAGCGGGTTCCTGAGGTCCCCGTCGCAACTCGAAAAGCACCCCCAGTTTCCCGCCGCAACTCGAGAAACACCCCAAAATTATCCCCTCCATGCGAGATGAGTAAATTTGGCGATGCAGCATCTAAAGAGAAATACCACATTCCCTCTGGAAAGGCAAAAAGGTACTTGACACCCTTTATTCGACTCAGAAAGTTCCCTCACACAGCTGTCCCCTTTGGAGAGGAGAACACACTTTACGGACTCAATTCGAGAGGAGCCCCTGTGCACATTGAAGGGCTCGAGAGGAAACCGGAAGTTCCCCTTCCAACACCAAAGGTGACCTGACTTCCCTGAAGCAACCCCAGCGAGTTCCTGAGGTCCCCGTCGCAACTCGAGAAGCACCCCCAGCTTCCCGCCGCGACTCGAGAAACACCCCACAATTCTCCCCTCCATGCGAGATGAGGAAATTTGGCGATGCAGCATCTCACGAGAAATACCACATTCCCTCTGGAAAGGCAAAAAGGTACTTGACACCCTTTATTCGACTCAGAAAGTTCCCTCACACAGCCGTCCCCTTTGGAGAGGAGAACACACTTTACAGACTCAATTCGAGAGGAGCCCCTGTGCACATTGAAGGGCTCGAGCGGAAACCGGGAGTTCCCCTTCCAACAACAAAGGGGACCTGACTTCCCTGAAGCAACCCCAGCGAGTTCCTGAGGTCCCCGTGGCAACTCGAGAAGCACCCCCAGCTTCCCACCGCAACTCGAGAAACACCCCAAAATTATCCCCTCCATGCGAGATGAGGAAATTTGGCAATGCAGCATCTCAAAGAAATACCACATTCCCTCTGGAAAGGCAAAAAGGTACTTGACACCCTTTATTCGACTCAGAAAGTTCCCTCACACAGCCGTCCCCTTTGGAGAGGAGAACACACTTTACGGACTCAATTCGAGAGGAGCCCCTGTGCACATTGAAGGGCTCGAGCGGAAACCGGAAATTCCCCTTCCAACACCAAAGGGGACCTGACTTCCCTGAAGCAACCCCAGCGAGTTCCTGAGGTCCCCGTCGCAACTCGAGAAGCAGCCCCAGCTTCCCGCCGCAACACGAGAAACACCCCAAAATTATCCCCTCCATGCGAGATGAGGAAATTTGGCGATGCAGCATCTCAAGAGAAATACCACATTCCCTCTGGAAAGGCAAAAAGGTACTTGACACCCTTTATTCGACTCAGAAAGTTCCCTCACACAGCCGTCCCCTTTGGAGAGTAGAACACACTTTTCGGACTCAATTCGAGAGGAGCCCCTGTGCACATTGAAGGGCTCGAGAGGAAACCGGAAGTTCCCATTCCAACACCAAAGGGGACCTGACTTCCCTGAAGCAACGCTAGCGAGTTCCTGAGGTCCCCGTCGCAACTCGAGAAGCACCCCCAGCTTCCCGCCGCAACTCGAGAAACACCCCAAAATTATCCCCTCCATGCGAGATGAGTAAATTTGGCGATGCAGCATCTCAAGAGAAATACCACATTCCCTCTGGAAAGGCAAAAAGGTACTTGACACCCTTTATTCGACTCAGAAAGTTCCCTCACACAGCCGTCCCCTTTGGAGAGGAGAATACACTTTACGGACTCAATTCGAGAGGAGCCCTTGTGCACATTGAAGGGCTCGAGAGGAAAGCGAAAGTTCCCCTTCCAGCACCAAAGGGGACCTTACTGCCCTGAAGCAACCCCAGCGAGTTCCTGAGGTCTCCGTCGCAACTCGAGAAGCACCCCCAGCTTCCCGCCGAAACTCGAGAAACACCCCAAAATTATCCCCTCCATGCGAGATGAGGAAATTTGGCGATGCAGCATCTCACGAGAAATAGCACATTCCCTCTGGAAAGGCAAAAAGGTCCTTGACACCCTTTATTCGACTCAGAAAGTTCCCTGAAAAAGCCGTCCCCTTTGAAGAGGAGTACACACTTTACGGACTCAATTCGAGAAGAGCCCCTGTGCACATTGAAGGGCTCGAGAGGAAACCGGAAGTTCCCCTTCCAACACCAAAGGGGACCTGACTTCCCTGAACCAACCCCAGCGAGTTCCTGAGGTCCCCGTCGCAACTCGAGAAGCACCCCCAGCTTCCCGCCGCAACTCGAGAAACACACCAAATTTATCCCCTCCATGCGACATGAGGAAATTTGGCGATGCAACATCTCAAGAGTAATAGCACATTCCCTCTGGAAAGGCATAAAGGTACGTGACACCCTTTATTCGACTCAGAAAGTTCCCTCACACAGCCGTCCCCTTTGGAGAGGAGAACACACTTTACAGACTCAATTCGAGAGGAGCCCCTGTGCACATTGAAGGGCTCGAGAGGAACCCGGAAGTTCCCCTTCCAACACCAAAGGGGACCTGACTTCCCTGAAGCAACCCCAGCGAGTTCCTGAGGTCCCCGTCGCAACTCGAGAAGCACCCCCAGCTTCCCGCCTCAACTCGAGAAACACCCCAAAATTATCCCCTCCATGCGAGATGAGGAAATTTGGCGATGCAGCATCTCAAGAGAAATACCACATTCCCTCTGGAAAGGCAAAAACGTACTTGACACCCTTTATTCGACTCAGAGAGTTCCTTCACACAGCCGTCCCCTTTGGAGAGGAGAACATACTTTACGGACTCAATTCGAGAGGAGCCCCTGTGCACATTGAAGGGCTTGAGAGGAAACCGGAAGTTCCCTTCCAATCCCAAAGTGGAACTGACTTCCCTGAAGCAACCGCAGCGAGTTCCTGAGGTCTCCGTGGCAACTCGAGAAGCACCCCCAGCTTCCCGCCGCAACTCGAGAAACACGCCAAAATTATCCCCTCCATGCGAGATGAGGAAATTTGGCGATGCAGCATCTCAAGAGAAATAGCAAATTCCCTCTGGAAAGGCAAAAAGGTACTTGACACCCTTTATTCGACTCAGAAAGCTACCTCACACAGCCGTCCCCTTTGGAGAGGAGAACACACTTTACGGACTCAATTCGAGAGTAGCCCCTGTGCACATTGAAGGGCTCGAGAGGAAACCGGAAGTTCCCCTTCCAACACCAAAGGGGACCTGACTTCCCTGAAGCAACCGCAGCGAGTTCCTGAGGTCCCCGTCGCAACTCGAGAAGCACCCCCAGCTTCCCGCCGCAACTCGAGAAACACGCCAAAATTATCCCCTCCATGCGAGATGAGGAAATTTGGCGATGCAGCATCTCAAGAGAAATAGCAAATTCCCTCTGGAAAGGCAAAAAGGTACTTGACAGCCTTTATTCGACTCAGAAAGCTACCTCACACAGCCGTCCCCTTTGGAGAGGAGAACACACTTTACGGACTCAATTCGAGAGGAGCCCCTGTGCACATTGAAGGGCTCGAGAGGAAACCGGAAGTTCCCCTTCCAACACCAAAGGGGACCTGACTTCCCTGAAGCAACCGCAGCGAGTTCCTGAGGTCCCCGTCGCAACTCGAGAAGCACCCCCAGCTTCCCGCCGCAACTGGAGAAACACCCCAAAATTATGCCCTCCATGCGTGATGAGGAAATTTGGCGATGCAGCATCTGAAGAGAAATACCACATTCCCTCTGGAAAGGCAAAAAGGTACTTGACAGCCTTTATTCGACTCAGAAAGGTCCCTCACACAGCCGTCACCTTTGGAGAGGAGATCACACTTTACGGACTCAATTCGAGAGGAGCCCCTGTGCACATTGAAGGGCTCGAGGGGAAACCGGAAGTTCCCCTTCCAACACCACAGGGGACCTGACTTCTCTGAAGCAACAACAGCGAGTTCCTGAGGTCCACGTCGCAACTCGAGAAGCATCCCCAGCTTCCCGCCGCAACTCGAGAAACACCAAAAATTATCCCCTCCATGGGAGATGAAGAAATTTGGCGATGCAGCATCTCAAGAGGAATACCACATTCCCTCTGGAAAGGCAAAAAGGTACTTGACAGCCTTTATTCGACTCAGAAAGTTCCCTCACACAGCCGTCCCCTTTGGAGAGGAGAACACACTTTACGGACTCAATTCGAGAGGAGCCCCTGTGCACATTAAAGGGCTCGAGAGGAAACCGGAAGTTCCCCTTCCAACACCAAAGGGGACCTGACTTCCCTGAAGCAACCGCAGCGAGTTCCTGAGGTCCCCGTCGCAACTCGAGATGCACCCCCAGCTTCCCGACGCAACTCGAGAAACACCCCAAAATTATCCCCTCCATGCGAGATGAGGAAATTTGGCGATGCAGCATCTCAAGAGAAATACCACATTCCCTCTGGAAAGGCTAAAAGGTACTTGACACCCTTTATTCGACTCAGAAATTTCCCTCACACAGCCGTCCCCTTTGGAGAGGAGAACACACTTTACGGACTCAATTCGAGAGGAGCCCCTGTGCACATTGAAGGGCTCGAGAGGATATCGGAAGTTCCCCTTCCAACACCAAAGGGGACCTGACTTCCCTGAAGCAACCCCAGCGAGTTCCTGAGGTCCCCGTCGCAACTCGAGATGCATCCCCAGCTTCCCGCCGAAACTCGGGAAAAACACAAAAATTATCCCCTCCATGCGAGATGAGGAAATTTGGCGATGCTGCATCTACAGAGAAATACCACATTTCCTCTAGAAAGGCAAAAAGTTACTTGACACCCTTTATTCGACTCAGAAAGTTCCCTCACACAGCCGTTCCCTTTGGAGAGGAGAACACACTTTACGGACTCAATTCGAGAGGAGCCCCTGGGCACATTGAAGGACTCGAGAGGAAACCGGAAGTTCCCCTTCCAACACCAAAGGGGACCTGACTTCCCTGAAGCAACCCCAGCGAGTTCCTGAGGTCCCCGTCGCAACTCGAGATGCATCCCCAGCTTCCCGCCGAAACTCGAGAAACACCCCAAAATTATCCCCTCCATGCGAGATGAGGAAATTTGGCGATGCTGCATCTCCAGAGAAATACCACATTCCCTCTAGAAAGGCAAAAAGTTACTTGACACCCTTTATTCGACTCAGAAAGTTCCCTCACACAGCCGTCCCCTTTGGAGAGGAGAACACACTTTACGGACTCAATTCGACTGGAGCCCCTGTGCACATTGAAGGGCTCGAGAGGAAAGCGAAAGTTCCCCTTCCAGCACCAAAGGGGACCTGACTGCCCTGAAGCAACCCCAGCGAGTTCCTGAGGTCCCCGTCGCAACTCGAGAAGCACCCCCAGCTTCCCGCCGCAACTCGAGAAACACCCCAAAATTATCCCCTCCATGCGAGATGAGGAAATTTGGCGATGCAGCCTCTCACGAGAAATAGCACATTCCCTCTGGAAAGGCAAAAAGGTCCTTGACACCCTTTATTCGACTCAGAAAGTTCCCTGAAAAAGCCGTCCCCTTTGAAGAGGAGTACACACTTTACGGACTCAATTCGAGAAGAGCCCCTGTGCACATTGAAGGGCTCGAGAGGAAACCGGAAGTTCCCCTTCCAACACCAAAGGGGACCTGACTTCCCTGAACCAACCTCAGCGAGTTCCTGAGGTCCCCGTCGCAACTCGAGAAGCACCCCCAGCTTCCCGCCGCAACTCGAGAAACACACCAAATTTATCCCCTCCATGCGACATGAGGAAATTTGGCGATGCAACATCTCAAGAGAAATAGCACATTCCCTCTGGAAAGGCAAAAAGGTACGTGACACCCTTTATTCGACTCAGAAAGTTCCCTCACACAGCCGTCCCCTTTGGAGAGGAGAACACACTTTACAGACTCAATTCGAGAGGAGCCCCTGTGCACATTGAAGGGCTCGAGAGGAACCCGGAAGTTCCCCTTCCAACACCAAAGGGGACCTGACTTCCCTGAAGCAACCCCAGCGAGTTCCTGAGGTCCCCGTCGCAACTCGAGATGCACCCCCAGCTTCCCGCCGCAACTCGAGAAACACACCAAATTTATCCCCTCCATGCGACATGAGGAAATTTGGCGATGCAACATCTCAAGAGAAATAGCACATTCCCTCTGGAAAGGCAAAAAGGTACGTGACAACCTTTATTCGACTCAGAAAGTTCCCTCACACAGCCGTCCCCTTTGGAGAGGAGAACACACTTTACAGACTCAATTCGAGAGGAGCCCCTGTGCACATTGAAGGGCTCGAGAGGAACCCGGAAGTTCCCCTTCCAACACCAAAGGGGACCTGACTTCCCTGAAGCAACCCCAGCGAGTTCCTGAGGTCCCCGTCGCAACTCGAGAAGCACCCCCAGCTTCCCGCCTCAACTCGAGAAACACCCCAAAATTATCCCCTCCATGCGAGATGAGGAAATTTGGCGATGCAGCATCTCAAGAGAAATACCACATTCCCTCTGGAAAGGCAAAAAGGTACTTGACAGCCTTTATTCGACTCAGAAAGTTCCTTCACACAGCCGTCCCCTTTGGAGAGGAGAATATACTTTACGGACTCAATTCGAGAGGAGCCCCTGTGCACATTGAAGGGCTCGAGAGGAAACCGGAAGTTCCCTTCCAATCCCAAACTGGAACTGACTTCCCTGAAGCAATCGCAGCGAGTTCCTTAGGTCTCCGTGGCAACTCGAGAAGCGCCCCCAGCTTCCCGCCGCAACTCGAGAAACACGCCAAAATTATCCCCTCCATGCGAGATGAGGAAATTTGGCGATGCAGCATCTCAAGAGAAATAGCAAATTCCCTCTGGAAAGGCAAAAAGGTACTTGACACCCTTTATTCGACTCAGAAAGCTACCTCACACAGCCGTCCCCTTTGGAGAGGAGAACACACTTTACGGACTCAATTCGAGAGTAGCCCCTGTGCACATTGAAGGGCTCGAGAGGAAACCGGAAGTTCCCCTTTCAACAACAAAGGGGACCTGACTTCCCTGAAGCAACCCCAGCGAGTTCCTGAGGTCCCCGTCGCAACTCGAGAAGCACCCCCAGCTTCCCGCCGCAACTCGAGAAACACCCCAAAATTATCCCCTCCATGCATGATGAGGAAATTTGGCGATGCAGCATCTCAAGAGAAATACCACATTCCCTCTGGAAAGGCAAAAAGGTACTTGACAGCCTTTATTCGACTCAGAAAGTTCCCTCACACAGCCGTCCCCTTTGAGAGGAGATCACACATTACGGACTCAATTCGAGAGGAGCCCCTGTGCACATTGAAAGGCTCGAGAGGAAACCGGAAGTTCCCCTTCAAACAACAATGGGGACTTGACTTCCCTGAAGCAACCCCAGCGAGTTCTTGAGGTCCCCGTCGCAACTCGAGAAGCACCCCCAGCTTCCCGCCGCAACTCGAGAAACACCCCAAAATTATCAACTACATTTGAGATGAGGAATTTGGCGATGCAGCATCTCAAGAGAAATACCACATTCCCTCTGGAAAGGCAAAAAGGTACTTGACACCCTTTATTCGAGTCAGAAAGTTCCCTCACACAGCCGTCCCCTTTGGAGAGGAGAACACAATTTACGGACTCAATTCGAGAGGAGCCCCTGTGCACATTGAAGGGCTCGAGAGGAAACCGGAAGTTCCCCTTCCAACACCAAAGGGGACCTGACTTCCCTGAAGCAACCGCAGCGAGTTCCTGAGGTCCCCGTCGCAACTCGAGAAGCACCCCCAGCTTCCCGCCGCAACTCGAGAAACACGCCAAAATTATCCCCTCCATGCGAGATGAGGAAATTTGGCGATGCAGCATCTCAAGAGAAATAGCAAATTCCCTCTGGAAAGGCAAAAAGGTACTTGACAGCCTTTATTCGACTCAGAAAGCTACCTCACACAGCCGTCCCCTTTGGAGAGGAGAACACACTTTACGGACTCAATTCGAGAGGAGCCCCTGTGCACATTGAAGGGCTCGAGAGGAAACCGGAAGTTCCCCTTTCAACAACAAAGGGGACCTGACTTCCCTGAAGCAACCCCAGCGAGTTCCTGAGGTCCCCGTCGCAACTCGAGAAGCACCCCCAGCTTCCCGCCGCAACTGGAGAAACACCCCAAAATTATCCCCTCCATGCGTGATGAGGAAATTTGGCGATGCAGCATCTCAAGAGAAATACCACATTCCCTCTGGAAAGGCAAAAAGGTACTTGACAGCCTTTATTCGACTCAGAAAGTTCCCTCACACAGCCGTCACCTTTGGAGAGGAGATCACACTTTACGGACTCAATTCGAGAGGAGCCCCTGTGCACATTTAAGGGCTCGAGAGGAAACCGGAAGTTCCCCTTCCAACACCACAGGGGACCTGACTTCTCTGAAGCAACAACAGCGAGTTCCTGAGGTCCCCGTCGCAACTCGAGAAGCATCCCCAGCTTCCCGCCGCAACTCGAGAAACACCAAAAATTATCCCCTCCATGGGAGATGAAGAAATTTGGCGATGCAGCATCTCAAGAGGAATACCACATTCCCTCTGGAAAGGCAAAAAGGTACTTGACAGCCTTTATTCGACTCAGAAAGTTCCCTCACACAGCCGTCCCCTTTGGAGAGGAGAACACACTTTACGGACTCAATTCGAGAGGAGCCCCTGTGCACATTAAAGGGCTCGAGAGGAAACCGGAAGTTCCCCTTCCAACACCAAAGGGGACCTGACTTCCCTGAAGCAACCCCAGCGAGTTCCTGAGGTCCCCGTCGCAACTCGAGATGCACCACCAGCTTCCCGACGCAACTCGAGAAACACCCCAAAATTATCCCCTCCATGCGAGATGAGGAAATTAGGCGATGCAGCATCTCAAGAGAAATACCACATTCCCTCTGGAAAGGCTAAAAGGTACTTGACACCGTTTATTCGACTCAGAAATTTCCCTCACACAGCCGTCCCCTTTGGAGAGGAGAACACACTTTACGGACTCAATTCGAGAGGAGCCCCTGTGCACATTGAAGGGCTCGAGAGGATATCGGAAGTTCCCCTTCCAACACCAAAGGGGACCTGACTTCCCTGAAGCAACCCCAGCGAGTTCCTGAGGTCCCCGTCGCAACTCGAGATGCACCCCCAGCTTCCCGACGCAACTCGAGAAACACCCCAAAATTATCCCCTCCATGCGAGATGAGGAAATTTGGCGATGCAGCATCTCAAGAGAAATACCACATTCCCTCTGGAAAGGCTAAAAGGTACTTGACACCCTTTATTCGACTCAGAAATTTCCCTCACACAGCCGTCCCCTTTGGAGAGGAGAACACACTTTACGGACTCAATTCGAGAGCAGCCCCTGTGCACATTGAAGGGCTCGAGAGGAAACCGGAAGTTCCCCTTCCAACACCAAAGGGGACCTGACTTCCCTGAAGCAACCCCAGCGAGTTCCTGAGGATCCGTCGCAACTCGAGAAGCACCCCCAGCTTCCCGCCGCAACTCGAGAAATACGCCAAAATTATCCCCTCCATGCGAGATGAGGAAATTTGGCGATACAGCATCTCAAGAGAAATAGCAAATTCCCTCTGGAAAGGCAAAAAGGTACTTGACACCCTTTATTCGACTCAGAAAGCTACCTCACACAGCCGTCCCCTTGGAGAGGAGAACACACTTTACGGACTCAATTCGAGAGGAGCCCCTGTGCACATTGAAGGGCTCGAGAGGAAACCGGAAGTTCCCCTTTCAACAACAAAGGGGACCTGACTTCCCTGAAGCAACCCCAGCGAGTTCCTGAGGTCCCCGTCGCAACTCGAGAAGCACCCCCAGCTTCCCGCCGCAACTGGAGAAACACCTCAAAATTATCCCCTCCATGCGTGATGAGGAAATTTGGCGATGCAGCATCTCAAGAGAAATACCACATTCCCTCTGGAAAGGCAAAAAGGTACTTGACAGCCTTTATTCGAATCAGAAATTTCCCTCACACAGCCGTCCCCTTTGGAGAGGAGAACACACTTTACGGACTCAATTCGAGAGGAGCCCCTGTGCACATTGAAGGGCTCGAGAGGAAACCGGAAGTTCCCGTTCCAACACCAAAGAGGACCTGACTTCCCTGAAGCTACCGCAGCGAGTTCCTGAGGTCCCCGTCGCAACGCGAGAAGCACCACCAGCTTCCCGCCGCAACTCGAGTAACACCCCAAAATTATCCCCTCCATGCGAAATGAGGAAATTTGGCGATGCAGCATCTCAAGAGAAATACCACATTCCCTCTGTAAAGGCAAAAAGGTGCTTGACACCCTTTATTCCATTCAGAAAGTTACCTCACACAGCCGTACCCTTTGAGAGGAGAACACACTTCACGGACTCAATTCGAGAGGAGCCCCTGTGCACATTGAAGGGCTCGAGAGGAAACCGGAAGTTCCCCTTCCAACACCAAAGGGGACCTGACTTCCCTGAAGCAACCCCAGCGAGTTCCTGAGGTCCCCGTCGCAACTCGAGAAGCACCCCCAGCTTCCCGATGCAATTCGAGAAACACCCCAAAATTATCCCCTCCATGCGAGATGAGGAAATTTGGCGATGCAGCATCTCAAGAGAAATACCACATTCCCTCTGGAAAGGCTAAAAGGTACTTGACACGCTTTATTCGAATCAGAAAGTTCCCTCACACAGCCGTCATCTTTGGAGAGGAGAACACACTTTACGGACTCAATTCGAGAGGAGCCCCTGTGCACATTGAAGGGCTCGAGAGGAAACCGGAAGTTCCTTTTCCAACAACAAAGGGGACCTGACTTCCCTGAAGCAACCCCAGCGAGTTCCTGAGGTCCGCGTCGCAACTCGAGAAGCAACCCAGTTTCCCGCCGCAACTCGAGAAACACCCCAAAATTCTCCCCTCCATGCGAGATGAGGAAATTTGGCGATGCAGCATCTCAAGAGAAATACCACATTCCGTCTGGAAAGGCAAAAAGGTACTTGACACCCTTTATTCGACTCAGAACGTTCCCTCACACAGTCGTCCCCTTTAGAGAGGAGAACACACTTTACGAACTCAATTCGATAGGAGCCCCTGTGCACATTGAAGGGCTCGAGAGGAAACCGGAAGTTCCCCTTCCAACACCAAAGAGGACCTGACTTCCCTGAAGCAACCGCAGCGAGTTCCTGAGGTCCCCGTCGCAACGCGAGAAGCACCACCAGCTTCCCGCCGCAACTCGATAAACACCCCAAAATTATCCCCTCCATGCGAAATGAGGAAATTTGGCGATGCAGCATCTCAAGAGAAATACCACATTCCCTCTGGAAAGGCAAAAAATGTGCTTGACACCCTTTATTCCATTCAGAAAGTTCCCTCACACAGCCGTCCCCTTTGAGAGGAGAACACACTTCACGGACTCAATTCGAGAGGAGCCCCTGTGCACATTGAAGGGCTCGAGAGGAAACCGGAAGTTCCCCTTCCAACACCAAAGGGGACCTGACTTCCCTGAAGCAACCCCAGCGAGTTCCTGAGGTCCCCGTCGCAACTCGAGAAGCACCCCCAACTTCCCGCTGCAATTCGAGAAACACCCCAAAATTATCCCCTCCATGCGAGATGAGGAAATTTGGCGATGCAGCATCTCAAGAGAAATACCACATTCCCTCTGGAAAGGCTAAAAGGTACTTGACACCCTTTATTCGAATCAAAAAGTTCCCTCACACAGCCGTCATCTTTGGAGAGGAGAGCACACTTTACGGACTCAATTCGAGAGGAGCCCCTGTGCACATTGAAGGGCTTGAGAGGAAACCGGAAGTTCCTTTTCCAACAACAAAGGGGACCTGACTTCCCTGAAGCAACCCCAGCGAGTTCCTGAGTTCCGCGTCGCAACTCGAGAAGCACCCCCAGTTTCCCGCCGCAACTCGAGAAACACCCCAAAATTTTCCCCTCCATGCGACATGAGGAAATTTTGCGATGCAGCATCTCAAGATAAATACCACATTCCCGCTGAAAGGCAAAAAGGTACTTGACACTCTTTATTCGACTCAGAAAGTTTCCTCACAGAGCCGTCCCCTTTGAGAGGAGAAAATACTTCTCGGACTCAATTCGAGAGGAGCCCCGGTGCACATTGAAGGGCTCGAGAGGAAACCGAAATTTCCCCTTCCAACACCAAAGGGGACCTTACTTCCCTGAAGCAACCCCAGCGACTTCCTGAGGTACCCGTCGCAACTCTCGAAGCACCCCCAGCTTCCCGCCGCAACTCGAGAAAAACACAAAAATTATCCCCTCCATGCGAGATGAGGAAATTTGGCGATGCAGCATCTCAAGAGAAATACCACATTCCCTCTGCAAAGGCAAAAAGGTACTTGACACCCTTTATTCGTCTCAGAAAGTTCCCTCACACAGCCGTCCCCTTTGAGAGGAGAACACACTTTACGGACTCAATTCGAGAGGAGCCCCTGTGCACATTGAAGGGCTCGAGAGGAAACCGGAAGTTCCCCTTCCAACACCAAAGGGGACCTGACTTCCCTGAAGCAACCCCAGCGAGTTCCTGAGGTCCCCGTCGCAACTCGAGATCACTCCCAGCTTCCCGCCGCAACTCGAGAAACACCCCAAAATTATCCCCTCCATGCGAGATGAGGAAATTTGGCGATGCAGCATCTCACGAGAAATACCACATTCCCTCTGGAAAGGCAAAAAGGTACTTGACACCCTTTATTCGACTCAGAAAGTTCCCGCACACAGCCGTTTCCTGTGGAGAGGAGAACACACTTTACGGACTCAATTCGAGAGGAGCCCCTGTGCACATTGAAGGGCTCGAGAGAAAACCGGAAGTTCCCCTTCCAACACCAAAGGGGACCTGACTTCCCTGAAGCAACCCCAGCGAGTTCCTGAGCTCCCCGTCGCAACTCGAGAAGCAACCCCAGCTTCCCGCCGCAACTCGAGAAACACCCCAAAATTATCCCCTCCATGCGTGATGAGGAAATTTGGCGATGCAGCATCTCAAGGGAAATACCACATTCCCTCTGGAAAGGCAAAAAGGTACTTGACAGCCTTTATTCGACTCAGAAAGTTCCCTCACACAGCCGTACCCTTTTAGAGGAGATCACACTTCACTGACTCAATTCGAGAGGAGACCCTGTGCACATTGAAGGGCTCGAGAGGAACCCGGACGTTCCCCTTCCAACAGCAAAGGGGACCTGACTTCCCTGAATCAACCCCAGCGAGTTCCTGAGGTCCCCGTCGCAATACGAGATCACTCCCAGTTTCCCGCCGCAACTCGAGAAACACCCCAAAATTATCCCCTCCATGCGAGATGAGGAAATTTGGCGATGCAGCATCTCAAGAGAAATACCACATTCCCTGTGGAAAGGCAAAAAGGTACTTGACACCCTTTATTCGACTCAGAAAGTTCCCTCACACAGCCGTCCCCTGTGGAGAGGAGAACACACTTTACAGACTCAATTCGAGAGGAGTTCCTGTGCACATTGAAGGGCTCGAGAGGAAACCGGAAGTTCCCCTTCCAACACCAAAGGGGACCTGACTTCCCTGAAGCAACCCCAGCGAATTCCTGAGGTCCCCGTCGCAACTCGAGAAGCAACCCCAGCTTCCCGCCGCAATTCGAGAAACACCCCAAAATTATCCCCTCCATGCAAGATGAGGAAATTTGGCGATGCAGCACCTCAAGAGAAATACCACATTCCCTCTGGAAAGGCAAAAAGGTACTTGACACGATTTATTCGAATCAAAAAGTTCCCTCACACAGCCGTGATCTTTGGAGAGGAGAACACACTTTACGGACTCAATTCGAGAGGAGCCCCTGTGCACATTGAAGGGCTCGAGAGGAAACCGGAAGTTCCCCTTCCAACAAAAAAGGGGACCTGACTTCCCTCAAGCAACCACAGCGAGTTCCTGAGGTCCCCGTCGTAACTCGAGAAGCACCCCCAGCTTCCCGCCGCAACTCGAGAACCACCCCAAAATTATCCCCTCCATGCGAGATGAGGAAATTTGGCAATGCAGCATCTCAAGAGAAATACCACATTCGTTCTGGAAAGGCAAAAAGGTGCTTGACACCCTTTATTCCATTCAGAAAGTTCACTCACACAGCCGTCCCCTTTGAGAGGAGAACATACTTCACGGACTCAATTCGAGAGGAGCCCCTGTGCATATTGAAGGGCTCGAGAGGAAACCGGAAGTTCCCCTTCCAACCCCAAAGGGGACCTGACTTCCCTGACGCAACCCCAGCGAGTTCCTGAGGTCCCCGTCGCAACTCGAGAAGCACTCCCAGCTTCCCTCCGCAACTCGAGAAACACACCAAATTTATCCCCTCCATGCGACATGAGGAAATTTGGCGATGCAGCATCTCATCAGAAATACTACATTCCCTCTGGAAAGGCAAAAAGGTACTTGACACCCTTTATTCGACTCAGAAAGTTCCCTCACACAGCCGTCCCCTTTGGAGAGGAGAACACACTTTACAGACTCAATTCGAGAGGAGCCCCTGTGCACATTGAAGGGCTCGAGAGGAAACCGGAAGTTCCCCTTCCAACACCAAAGGGGACCTGACTTCCCTGAAGCAACCCCAGCGAGTTCCTGAGGTCCCCGTCGCAACTCGAGAACCACCCCCAGCTTCCCGCGGCAATTCGAGAAACACCCCAAAATTATCCCCTCCATGCGAGATGAGGAAATTTGGCGATGCAGCATCTCAAGAGAAATACCACATTCCCTCTGGAAAGGCAAAAAGGTACTTGACAGCCTTTATTCGACTCAGAAAGTTCCCTCACACAGCCGTCCCCTTTGGAGAGGAGAACACACTTTACGGAATCAATTCGAGAGGAGCCCCTGTGCACATTGAAGGGCCCGAGAGGAAACCGAAAGTTCCCCTTCCAACACCAAAGGGGGCCTGACTTCCCTGAAGCAACCCCAGCGAGTTCCTGAGGTCCCCGTCGCAACTCGAGAAGCACCCCCAGCTTCCCGCCTCAACTCGAGAAACAGCCCAAAATTTTCCCCTCCATGCGAGATGAGGAAATTTGGGGATGCAGCATCTCACGAGAAATACCACATTCCCTCTGGAAAGGCAAAAAGGTACTTGACACCCTTTATTCGACTCAGAAAGTGCTCTCACACAGCCGTCCCCTTTGGATAGGAGAACACACTTTACGGACTCAATTCGAGAGGAGCCCCTGTGCACATTGAAGGGCTCGAGAGGAAACAGGAAGTTCCCCTTCCAACACCAAAGGGGACCTGATTTCCCTGAAGCAACCCCAGCGAGTTCCGGAGGTCCCCGTCGCAACTCGAGAAGCAGCCCCAGCTTCCCGCCGCAACTCGAGAAACACCCCAAAATTATCCCCTCCATAAGAGATGAGGAAATTTAGCGATGCAGCATCTCAAGAGAAATACCACATTCCCTCTGGAAAGGCAAAAAGGTACTTGACACCCTTTATTCGACTCAGAAAATTCCCTCACACAGCCGTCCCAATGGATAGGAGAATACACTTTACGGACTCAATTCGAGAGGAGCCCCTGTGCACATTGAAGGGCCCGAGAGGAAACCGAAAGTTCCCCTTCCAACACCAAAGGGGGCCTGACTTCCCTGAAGCAACCCCAGCGAGTTCCTGAGGTCCCCGTCGCAACTCGAGAAGCACCCCCAGCTTCCCGCCTCAACTCGAGAAACAGCCCAAAATTTTCCCCTCCATGTGAGATGAGGAAATTTGGGGATGCAGCATCTCACGAGAAATACCACATTCCCTCTGGAAAGGCAAAAAGGTACTTGACACCCTTTATTCGACTCAGAAAGTGTTATCACACAGCCGTCCCCTTTGGATAGGAGAACACACTTTACGGACTCAATTCGAGAGGAGCCCCTGTGCACATTGAAGGGCTCGAGAGGAAACCGGAAGTTCCCCTTCCAACGCCAAAGGGGACCTGATTTCCCTGAAGCAACCCCAGCGAGTTCCGGAGGTCACCGTCGCAACTCGAGAAGCACCCCCAGCTTCCCGCCGCAACTCGAGAAACACCCCAAAATTATCCCCTCCATAAGAGATGAGGAAATTTGGCGATGCAGCATCTCAAGAGAAATACCACATTCCCTCTGGAAAGGCAAAAAGTACTTGACACCCTTTCTTCGACTCAGAAAGTTCCCTCACACAGCCGTCCCAATGGATAGGAGAATACACTTTACGGACTCAATTCGAGAGGAGCCCCTGTGCACATTGAAGGGCTCGAGAGGAAACCGGAAGTTCCCCTTCCAACACCAAAGGGGACCTGAGTTCCCTGAAGCAACCACAGCGAGTTCCTGAGGTCCCCGTCGCAACTTGAGAAGCACCCCCAGGTTCCCGCCGCAACTCGAGAAACACCCCACAATTCTCCCCTCCATGCGAGATGAGGAAATTTGGCGATGAAGCATCTCAAGAGAAATAGCACATTCCCTCTGGAAAGGCAAAAATGTAATTGACACCCTTTATACGACTCGGAAAGTTCCCTCACACAGCCGTCCCCTTTGGAGAGGAGAACACACTTTACGGACTCAATTCGAGAGGAGCCCCGGTGCACATTGAAGGGCTCGAGAGGAAACCGGAAGTTCCCCTTCCAACACCAAAGGGGACCTGACTTCCCTGACGCAACCCCAGCGAGTTCCTGAGGTCCCCGTCGCAACTCGAGAAGCACCCCCAGCTTCCCGCCGCAACTCGAGAAACACCCCAAAATTATCCCCTCCATGCGAGATGAGGAAATTTGGCGATGCAGCATCTCACGAGAAATACCACATTCCCTCTGGAAAGGCAAAAAGGTACTTGACACCCTTTATTCGACTCAGAAAGTTCCCTCACACAGCCGTCCCCTTTGGAGAGGAGAACACACTTAACGGACTCAATTCGAGAGGATCCAATGTGCACACAGAAGGGCTCGAGAGGAAACCGGAAGTTCCCCTTCCAACACCAAAGGGGACCTGACTTCCCTGAAAAAACCCCAGCGAGTTCCTGAAGTCCCCTTCGGAACTCGAGAAGCACCCCCAGCTTTCTGCCGCAACTCAAGAAAGACCCCAAAATTATCCCCTCCATGCGAGATGAGGAAATTTTTCGATGCAGCATCTCACGAGAAATACCACATTCCCTCTGGAAAGGCAAAAAGGTACTTGACACCCTTTATTCGACTCATAAAGTTCCCTCACACAGCCGTCCCCTTTGGAGAGGAGAACACACTTTACGGACTCAATTTTAGAGGAGCCCCTGTGCACATTGAAGGGCTCGAGAGGAAACCGGACGTTCCCCTTCCAACACAAAAGGGGACCTGACTTCCCTGAAGCAACCCCAGCGAGTTTGAGGTCCCCGTCGCAACTCGAGAAGCACCCCAGGTTCCCGCCGCAACTGGAGAAACACACCAAAATTATCCCCTCCATGAGAGATGAGGAAATTTTGCGGTGCAGCATCTCACGAGAAATACCACATTCCCTCTGGAAAGGCGAAAAGGTACTTGACACCCTTTATTCGACTCAGAAAGTTCCCTCACACAGCCGTCCCCTTTTAGAGGAGAACACACTTTACGGACTGAATTCGACAGGAACCCCTCTGCACATTGAAGAGCTCGAGAGGAAACTGGAAGTTCCCCTTCCAACATCAAAGGGGACCTGACTTCCGTGAAGCAACCCCAGCGAGTTCCTGAGGTCCCCGTCGCAACTCGAGAAGCACCCCCAGCTTCCCGCCGCAACTCGAGAAAGACCACAAAATTATCCCCTCCATTCGAGATGAGGAAATTTTCCGATGCAGCATCTCAAGATAAATACCACATTCCCTCCGGAAAGGCAAAAAGGTACTTGACACCCTTTATTCGACTCAGAAAGTTCCCTCACACAGCCGTCCCCTTTGGAGAGGAGAACACACTTTACGCACTCAATTCGAGAGGATCCAATGTGCACATAAAAGGGCTCGGGAGGAAACCGGAAGTTCCCCTTCCAACATCAAAGGGGACCTGACTTCCCTGAAACAACCCAAGCGAGTTCCTGAAGTCCCCGTCGGAACTCGAGAAGCACCCCCAGCTTTCTGCCGCAACTCAAGAAAGACCCCGAAATTATCCCCTCCATGCGAGATGAGGAAATTTTTCGATGCAGCATCTCACGAGAAATACCACATTCCCTCTGGAAAGGCAAAAAGTACTTGACACCCTTTATTCGACTCATAAATTTCCCTCACACAGCTGTCCCCTTTGGAGAGGCGAACACACTTTACGGACTCATTTCGAGAGGAGTCCCTATGCACATTGAAGGGCTCGAGAGGAAACCGGAAGTTCCCCTTCCAACACCAAAGGTGACCTGACTTCCCTGAAGCAACCCCAGCGATTTCCTGAGGTCCCCGTCGCAACTCGAGAAGCACTCCCAGCTTCCCGCCGCAACTCGAGAAACACCCCAAAATTATCCCCTCCATGCGAGATGAGGAAATTTTGCGATGCAGCATCTCAAGAGAAATACCACATTCCCTCTGGAAAGGGAAAAATGTATTTGACACCCTTTATTCGACTCAGAAAGTTCCCTCACACAGCCGTCCCCTTTGGAGAGGAGAACATACTTTACGGAATCAATTCGAGAGGAGCCCCTGTGCACATTGAAGGGCACGAGAGGAAACCGAAAGTTCCCCTTCCAACACCAAAGGGGGCCTGACTTCCCTGAAGCAACCCCAGCGAGTTCCTGAGGTCCCCGTCGCAACTCGAGAAGCACCCCCAGCTTCCCGCCTCAACTCGAGAAACAGCCCAAAATTTTCTCCTCCATGCGAGATGAGGAAATTTGGGGATGCAGCATCTCACGAGAAATACCACATTCCCTCTGGAAAGGCAAAAAGGTACTTGACACCCTTTATTCGACTCAGAAAGTGCTCTCACACAGCCGTCCCCTTTGGATAGGAGAACACACTTTACGGACTCAATTCGAGAGGAGCCCCTGTGCACATTGAAGGGCTCGAGAGGAAACAGGAAGTTCCCCTTCCAACACCAAAGGGGACCTGATTTCCCTGAAGCAACCCCAGCGAGTTCCGGAGGTCCCCGTCGCAACTCGAGAAGCAGCCCCAGCTTCCCGCCGCAACTCGAGAAACACCCCAAAATTATCCCCTCCATAAGAGATGAGGAAATTTGGCGATGCAGCATCTCAAGAGAAATACCACATTCCCTCTGGAAAGGCAAAAAGTTACTTGACACCCTTTATTCGACTCAGAAAGTTCCCTCACACAGCCGTCCCAATGGATAGGAGAATACACTTTACGGACTCAATTCGAGAGGAGCCCCTGTGCACATTGAAGGGCCCGAGAGGAAACCGAAAGTTCCCCTTCCAACACCAAAGGGGGCCTGACTTCCCTGAAGCAACCCCAGCGAGTTCCTGAGGTCCCCGTCGCAACTCGAGAAGCACCCCCAGCTTCCCGCCTCAACTCGAGAAACAGCCCAAAATTTTCCCCTCCATGCGAGATGAGGAAATTTGGGGATGCAGCATCTCACGAGAAATACCACATTCCCTCTGGAAAGGCAAAAAGGTACTTGACACCCTTTATTCGACTCAGAAAGTGTTATCACACAGCCGTCCCCTTTGGATAGGAGAACACACTTTACGGACTCAATTCGAGAGGAGCCCCTGTGCACATTGAAGGGCTCGAGAGGAAACCGGAAGTTCCCATTCCAACACCAAAGGGGACCTGATTTCCCTGAAGCAACCCCAGCGAGTTCCGGAGGTCCCCGTCGCAACTCGAGAAGCACCCCCAGCTTCCCGCCGCAACTCGAGAAACACCCCAAAATTATCCCCTCCATAAGAGATGAGGAAATTTGGCGATGCAGCATCTCAAGAGAAATACCACATTCCCTCTGGAAAGGCAAAAAGGTACTTGACACCCTTTCTTCGACTCAGAAAGTTCCCTCACACAGCCGTCCCAATGGATAGGAGAATACACTTTACAGACTCAATTCGAGAGGAGCCCCTGTGCACATTGAAGGGCTCGAGAGGAAACCGGAAGTTCCCCTTCCAACACCAAAGGGGACCTGAGTTCCCTGAAGCAACCACAGCGAGTTCCTGAGGTCCCCGTCGCAACTCGAGAAGCACCCCCAGGTTCCCGCCGCAACTCGAGAAACACCCCAAAATTATCCCCTCCATGCGAGATGAGGAAATTTGGCGATGAAGCATCTCAAGAGAAATAGCACATTCCCTCTGGAAAGGCAAAAATGTAATTGACACCCTTTATACGACTCGGAAAGTTCCCTCACACAGCCGTCCCCTTTGGAGAGGAGAACACACTTTACGGACTCAATTCGAGAGGAGCCCCGGTGCACATTGAAGGGCTCGAGAGGAAACCGGAAGTTCCCCTTCCAACACCAAAGGGGACCTGACTTCCCTGAAGCAACCCCAGCGAGTTCCTGAGGAACCCGTCGCCACTCGAGAAGCACTCCCAGCTTCCCGCCGCAACTCGAGAAACACCCCAAAATTATCCCCTCCATGCGAGATGAGGAAATTTTGCAATGCAGCATCTCAAGAGAAATAGCACATTCCCTCTGGAAAGGCAAAAAGGTACTTGACACCCTTTATTCGACTCAGAAAGTTCCCTCACACAGCCGTCCCCTTTGGAGAGGAGAACACAGTTTACGGACTCAATTCGAGAGGAGCCCCTGTGCACATTGAAGGGCTCGAGAGGAAACCGGAAGTTCCCCTTCCAACACCAAAGGTGACCTGACTTCCCTGACGCAACCCCAGCGAGTTCCTGAGGTCCCCGTCGCAACTCGAGAAGCACCCCGAGCTTCCCGCCGCAACTCGAGAAACACCCCAAAATTATCCCCTCCATGGGAGATGAGGAAATTTGGCGATGCAGCATCTCAAGAGAAATAGCACATTCCCTCTGGAAAGGCAAAAAGGTACTTGACACCCTTTATTCGACTCAGAATGTTCCCTCACACAGCCGTCCCCTTTGGAGAGGAGAACACACTTTACGGACTCAATTCGAGAGGAGCACCTGTGCACATTGAAGGGCTTGAGAGGAAACCGGAAGTTCCCCTTCCAGCAGCAAATGGGAACTGACTTCCCTGAAGCAACCCCAGCGAGTGCCTGAGGTCCCCGTCGCAACTCGAGAAGCACCCCCAGCTTACCGCTGCAACTCGAGAAACACCCCAAAATTATCCCCTCCAAGCGAGATGAGGAAATTTGGCGATGCAGCATCTCAAGAGAAATACCACATGCCCTCTGGAAAGGCAAAAATGTACTTGACAGCCTTTATTCGACTCAGAAAGTTCCCTCACACAGCCGTCCCCTTTGGAGAGGAGAACACACTTTACGGACTCAATTCGAGAGGAGCCCCTGTGCACATTGAAGGGCTCGAGAGGAAACCGGAAGTTCCCCTTACAACACCAAAAGGGACCTGACTTCCCTGAAGCAACCCCAGCGAGTTACTGAGGTCCCCGTCGCAACTCGAGAAGCACCCCCAGCTTCCCGCCGCAACTCGAGAAACACCCCAAAAATATCCACTCCATGCGAGATGAGGAAATTTGGCGATGCAGCATCTCAAGAGAAATACCACATGCCCTCTGGAAAGGCAAAAAGGTACTTGACAGCCTTTATTCGACTCAGAAAGTTCCCTCACACAGCCGTCCCCTTTGGAGAGGAGAACACACTTTATGGACTCAATTCGAGCGGAGCCCCTGTGCACATTGAAGGGCTCGAGAGGAAACCGGAAGTTCCCCTTCCAACACCAAAGGTGACCTTACTTCCCTCAAGCAACCCCAGCGAGTTCCTGAGGTCCCCGTCGCAACTCGAGAAGCACCCCCAGCTTCCCGCCGCAACTCGAGAAACACACCAAAATTATCCCCTCCATGCGAGATGAGGAAATTTGGCGATGCAGCATCTCACGAGAAATACCACATTCCCTCTGGAAAGGCAAAAAGGTACTTGACACCCTTTATTCGACTCAGAAAGTTCCCTCACTCAGCCGTCCCCTTTGGAGAGGAGAACACACTTTACGGACTCAATTCGAGAGGATCCAATGTGCACACAGAAGGGCTCGAGAGGAAACCGGAAGTTCCCCTTCCAACACCAAAGGGGACCTGACTTCCCTGAAAAAACCCCAGCGAGTTCCTGAAGTCCCCTTCGGAACTCGAGAAGCACCCCCAGCTTTCTGCCGCAACTCAAGAAAGACCCCAAAATTATCCCCTCCATGCGAGATGAGGAAATTTTTCGATGCAGCATCTCACGAGAAATACCACATTCCCTCTGGAAAGGCAAAAAGGTACTTGACACCCTTTATTCGACTCATAAAGTTCCCTCACACAGCCGTCCCCTTTAGAGAGGAGAACACACTTTACGGACTCAATTTTAGAGGAGCCCCTGTGCACATTGAAGGGCTCGAGAGGAAACCGGACGTTCCCCTTCCAACACAAAAGGGGACCTGACTTCCCTGAAGCAACCCCAGCGAGTTTGAGGTCCCCGTCGCAACTCGAGAAGCACCCCAGGTTCCCGCCGCAACTGAAGAAACACACCAAAATTATCCCCTCCATGAGAGATGAGGAAATTTTGCGGTGCAGCATCTCACGAGAAATACCACATTCCCTCTGGAAAGGCGAAAAGGTACTTGACACCCTTTATTCGACTCAGAAAGTTCCCTCACACAGCCGTCCCCTTTTAGAGGAGAAAACACTTTACGGAGTGAATTCGACAGGAACCCCTCTGCACATTGAAGAGCTCGAGAGGAAACCGGAAGTTCCCCTTCCAACATCAAAAGGGACCTGACTTCCGTGAAGCAACCCCAGCGAGTTCCTGAGGTCCCCGTCGCAACTCGAGAAGCACCCCCAGCTTCCCGCCGCAACTCGAGAAAGACCACAAAATTATCCCCTCCATTCGAGATGAGGAAATTTTCCGATGCAGCATCTCAAGATAAATACCACATTCCCTCCGGAAAGGCAAAAAGGTACTTGACACCCTTTATTCGACTCAGAAAGTTCCCTCACACAGCCGTCCCCTTTGGAGAGGAGAACACACTTTACGCACTCAATTCGAGAGGATCCAATGTGCACATAAAAGGGCTCGGGAGGAAACCGGAAGTTCCCCTTCCAACATCAAAGGGGACCTGACTTCCCTGAAACAACCCAAGCGAGTTCCTGAAGTCCCCGTCGGAACTCGAGAAGCACCCCCAGCTTTCTGCCGCAACTCAAGAAAGACCCCGAAATTATCCCCTCCATGCGAGATGAGGAAATTTTTCGATGCAGCATCTCACGAGAAATACCACATTCCCTCTGGAAAGGCAAAAAGTACTTGACACCCTTTATTCGACTCATAAATTTCCCTCACACAGCTGTCCCCTTTGGAGAGGCGAACACACTTTACGGACTCATTTCGAGAGGAGTCCCTATGCACATTGAAGGGCTCGAGAGGAAACCAGAAGTTCCCCTTCCAACACCAAAGGGGACCTGACTTCCCTGAAGCAACCCCAGCGATTTCCTGAGGTCCCCGTCGCAACTCGAGAAGCACTCCCAGCTTCCCGCCGCAACTCGAGAAACACCCCAAAATTATCCCCTCCATGCGAGATGAGGAAATTTTGCGATGCAGCATCTCAAGAGAAATACCACATTCCCTCTGGAAAGGGAAAAATGTATTTGACACCCTTTATTCGACTCAGAAAGTTCCCTCACACAGCCGTCCCCTTTGGAGAGGAGAACATACTTTACGGAATCAATTCGAGAGGAGCCCCTGTGCACATTGAAGGGCCCGAGAGGAAACCGAAAGTTCCCCTTCCAACACCAAAGGGGGCCTGACTTCCCTGAAGCAACCCCAGCGAGTTCCTGAGGTCCCCGTCGCAACTCGAGAAGCACCCCCAGCTTCCCGCCTCAACTCGAGAAACAGCCCAAAATTTTCCCCTCCATGCGAATTGAGGAAATTTGGGGATGCAGCATCTCACGAGAAATACCACATTCCCTCTGGAAAGGCAAAAAGGTACTTGACACCCTTTATTCGACTCATAAAGTTCCCTCACACAGCCGTCCCCTTTGGAGAGGAGAACACACTTTACGGACTCAATTCGAGAGGACCCCTGTGCACATTGAAGGGCTCGAGAGGAAACCGGACGTTCCCCTTCCAACACAAAAGGGGACCTGACTTCCCTGAAGCAACCCCAGCGAGTTTGAGGTCCCCGTCGCAACTCGAGAAGCACCCCAGCTTCCCGCCGCAACAGGAGAAACACACCAAAATTATCCCCTCCATGAGAGATGAGGAAATTTTGCGGTGCAGCATCTCACGAGAAATACCACATTCCCTCTGGAAAGGCAAAAAGGTACTTGACACCCATTATTCGACTCAGAAAGTTCCCTCACACAGCCGTCCCCTTTTAGAGGAGAAGACCCTTTACGGACTCAATTCGACAGGAACCCCTCTGCACATTGAAGAGCTCGAGAGGATACCGGAAGTTCCCCTTCCAACATCAAAGGGGACCTGACTTCCCTGAAGCAACCCCAGCGAGTTCCTGAGGTCCCCGTCGCAAATCGAGAAGCACCCTCAGCTTCCCGCCGCAAGTCGAGAAAGACCACAAAATTATCCCCTCCATTCGAGATGAGGAAATTTTCCGATGCAGCATCTCAAGATAAATACCACATTCCCTCCGGAAAGGCAAAAAGGTACTTGACACCCTTAATTCGACTCAGAAAGTTCCCTCACACAGCCGTCCCCTTTGGAGAGTAGAACACACTTTATGGACTCAATTCGAGAGGAGCCCCTGTGCACATTGAATGGCTCGAGAGGAAACCGGAAGTTCTCCTTCCAACACGAAAGGGGACCTTACTTCCTTGAAGCAACCCCAGCGAGTTCCTGAGTTCCCCGTCGCAATTCGAGAAGCACCCCCAGCTTCCCGCCGCAACTCGAGACACAGCCCAAAATTCTCCCCTCCATGCGAGATGAGGAAATTTGGCGATGCAGCATCTCACGAGAAATATCACATTCCATCTGGAAAGGCAAAAAGGTACTTGACACACTTTATTCGACTCACAATGTTCCCTCACACAGCCGTCCCCTTTGGAGAGGAGAACACACTTTATGGACTCAATTTGAGTGGATTCCCTGTGCACATTGAAGGGCTCGAGAGGAAACCGGAAGTTCACCTTCCAACAGCAAAGGTGACCTGACTTCCCTGAAGCAACCCCAGCGAGTTCCTGAGTTCCCCGTCGCAACTCGAGAAGCACCCCCAGCTTCCCCCCGCAACTCGTGAAACAGCCCAAAATTAACCTCTTCATGCGAGATGAAGAAATTTGGCGATGCAGCATCTCAAGAGAAATACCACATTCCCTCTGGAAAGGGAAAAAGGTACTTGACACCCTTTATTCGACTCAGAAAATTCCCTCACACAGCCGTCCCCTTTGGAAGGGAGAACACACTTTACGGACTCAATTCGAGAGGAGCCCCTGTGCACATTTAAAGTCTCGAGAGGAAATCAGAAGTTCCCCTTCCAACACCAAAGGGGACCTGACTTCCCTGAAGCAACCCCAGCGAGTTCCTGAGGTCCCCGTCGCAACACGAGAAGCACTCCCAGCTTCCCGCCGCAACTCGAGAAACCGCCCAAAATTCTCCCCTCCATGTGAGATGAGGAATTTGGCGATGCAGCATCTCACGAGAAATACCACATTCCCTCTTGAAAGGAAAAACGGTACTTGACACCCTTTATTCGACTCAGAAGCTTCTCTCACACAGCCGTCCACTTTGGAGAGGAGAACACTCTTTATGGACTCAATTCGAGAGTAGCCCCTGTGCACGTTGAAGGTCTCGAGAGGAAATCGGAAGTTCCCCTTCCAACACGAAAGGGGACCTGACTTCCCTGAAGCAAGCCCAACGAGTTCCTTAGGTCCCCGTCGCAACTCGAAAAGCACCCACAGCTTCCCGCCGCAACTCGAGAAACACCCCAAAATTCTCCCCTCCATGCGAGATGAGGAAATTTAGCGATGCAGCATCTCACGAGAAATACCACATTCCCTCTGGAAAGGCAAAAAGGTACTTGACACCCTTTATTCGACTCAGAAAGTTCCCTCACACAGCCGTCCCCTTTGGAGAGGAGAACTCACTTTACGGACTCAATTCGAGAGGACCCCCTGTGCACATTGAATGGCTCGAGAGGAAACCGGAAGTTTCCCTTCCAACACCAAAGGGGACCTGACTTCCCTGAAGCAACCCCAGCGAGTTACTGAGTTCCCCGTCGTAACTCGAGAAGCACCCCCAGCTTCCCGGCGCAACTCGAGAAACACCCCAAAATTCTCCCCTACATGAGAGATGAGGAAATTTGGGGATGCAGCATCTCACGAGAAATACCACATTACTTGACACCCTTTATTCGAATCAGAAAGTTCCCTCACACAGCCGTACTCTTTTGAGAGGAGAACACACTTTACGGACTTAATTCGAGAGGAGCCCCTGTGCACATTGAAGGGCTCGAGAGGAAACCGGAAGTTCCCCTTCCAACACCAAAGGGGACCTGACTTCCCTGAAGCAACCCCAGCGAGTTCCTCAGGTCCCCGTCGCAACTCGAGAAGCACCCCCAGCTTCCCGCCGCACCTCGAGAAACACCCCAAAATTATCCCCTCCATGCGAGATGAGGAAATTTGGCGATGCAGCATCTCAAGAGAATTACCACATTCCGCCTGGAAAGGCAAAAAGTTACTTGACAGCCTTTATTCGACTCAGAAAGTTCCCTCACACAGCCGTCCCATTTGGAGAGGAGAACACACTGTATGGACTCAATTGGAGAGGAGCCCCTGTGCACACTGAAGGGCTCGAGAAGAAACCGGAAGTTCCCCTTCCAACACCAAAGGGGACCTGAATTACCTGAAGAAACCCCAGCGAGTTCCTGAGGTCCCCGTCGCAACTCGAGAAGCACCTCCAGCTTCCCTCCGCAACTCGAGCAACACCCCAAAATTATCCCCTCCATGCGAGATGAGGAAATTTGGAGATGCAGCATCTCACGAGAAATACCATAATCCCTCTGGAAAGGAAAAAGGTACTTGACATCCTTTATTCGACTCAGAAAGTTCCCTCACACAGCCGTCCCCTTTGGAGAGGAGAACACACTTTAAGGACTCAATTCGAGAGGAGCTCCTGTGCACATTGAAGGGCTCGAGAGGAAACCGGAATTTCCCCTTCCAACACCAAAGGTGACCTGACTTCCCTGAAGCAACCCCAGCGAGTTCCTGAGGTCCCCGTCGCAACTCGAGAAGCACCCCCAGCTTCCCGCCGCAACACGAGAAACACCCCAAAGTTATCCCCTCAATGCGAGATGAGGAAATTTTGCGATACAGCATCTGAAGCAAATACCACATTCCCTCTGGAAAGGCAAAAACGTAGTTGACATCCTTTATTCGACTCAGATGGTTCCCTCATACAGCCGTCCCCTTTGGAGACGAGAACACACTTTATGGACTCAATTCGAGAGGAGCCCCTGTGCACATTGAAGGGCTCGAGAGGAAACCGGAAGTTCCCCTTCCAACACCAAAGGGGACCTGACTTCCCTGAAGCAACCCCAGCGAGTTCCTGAGGTCCCCGTCGCAACTCGAGAAGCACCCCCAGCTTCCCGCCGCAAGTTGAGAAACACCCCAAAGTTATCCCCACCATGCGAGATGAGGAAATTTGGCGATGCAGCATCTCAAGAGAAATACCGCATTCCCTCTTGAAAGGCAAAAAGGTACATGACACCCTTTATTCGACTCAGAAATTTCCCTCACACAGCCGTCCTCTTTGGAGAGGAGAACACACTTTATGGACTCAATTCGAGATGAGCCCCTATGCACATTTAAGGGCTCGAGAGGAAACCAGAATATCCCCTTCCAACACCAAAGGGGACCTGACTTCCATGAAGCCACCCCAGCGAGTTCCTGAGGTCCCCGTCGCAACTCGAGAAGCACCCCCAGCTCTCCGCCGCAACTCGAGAAACACCCCAAAATTATCCCCTCCATGCGAGATGAGGAAATTTTGCGATGCAGCATCTCAAGAGAAATTCCACATTCCCTCTTGAAAGGCAAAAGGGTACCTGACTCCGTTTATGCGACTCAGAATGTTCCCTAACATTAGTCCTCAGTGCAGAGGAGTACACATTTCATTGACTAAAATCGAGAAAAGGCAATATTCCCATTTAAAGCCTAGTGAGTAATCAAGAAGTTCCCCTTCAAACACAGAAGAGGACTTAACTTTCCTGAAATAACCCGAGCGAGTTCCTGAGGACCTGGCCGCAACTGGAGGAGTACCCCCAGCTTCACGCCAAAATTCGAGAAACACCACAAAATTATCCCCTCAATGCGAGATGAGGAAATTTTGCGCTGCAGAATCTCTAGAGAAATCCCACATTCCCAATTGAAAGGCAAAAGGGAACTTGACACACTTTATGGCCTTCAGAGAGTTCCCTAACATCCTTCCCCATTGGAGAGGCATACAAAGTTAATGGACTCAACTCGTGAAGAGGCCCTATTCCCATTAAAGGGCTCGAGACTAATCCGGAAGTTCCCCTCCCAGCACAAAAGGGGACAAGACTTCCCTGAAGTAACTCGAGTGAGTTCCTGAGGTCCCCATTTAAACTCAAGAAGTACCGCCAGCGTCCCGCCGAAATTCGAGAAACAGCACAATATATTCCCCTCAATGCGAGATGAGGAAATTTTGCGCAGCAGAATCTCAAGAGAAATCCCACATTCTGACTTGAAAGGCAAAAGGGTGCGGGCTCCGTTTATGCGACTCAGAATGTTCCCTAACATCCTTCCTCAGTGGAGAGGAAAACACACTTTATGGACTCAAATCGAGAAGAGGCAATATTCCCATTTAACGGCTCAAGAGTAACCCGGAAATTCCCCTTCCAGCACAAAAGGGGACCTGACTTCCCTGAAGAAACTCGAGTGAGTTCCTGAAGTCCCCGTGGCACCTCGAGATGTACCCCCAGCTTCGCGCTGCAATTCAAGAAACACCACTATTATCCCCTCAATGCGAGATGAGGAAATTTTGCGCTGCAGAATTTCAAGAGAAATCCCACATTCCCACTTGAAAGGAAAAAGTGTACTTGGCTCCCTTGAGGCGACTCCGAATGGTCCCTAACATACCTCCTCAGTGGAGAGGAGAACGCACTTTATGGACTGAAATCGAGAAGAGGCAATATTCCCATTTAACAGCTCGAGAGTAATGCGGAAGTTCCCCTTCCAACACCAAAGGGGACCTGACTTCCCTGAAGCAACCCGAGCGAGTTCCTGAGTTCCCCGTCGAAACTCTAAAAGTAAACCCTGCTTTCGGCAGCAACTCGAGAAACACCACAGAATTATGCTCTCAATGCGAGATGAGGTAAATTTTTGCTGCAGAATCGCAAGAGAAATCCCACATTCCCGCTTGAATGGCACAAGGGTACTTGACTCCCTTTAGGCGACTCAGAATGGCACCTAAACCGTCCTCATTGGAGAGGAGAACACACTTTATGGACTCAAGCGGAGAAGAGCCAATATTCCTATTTAAGGTCTCGAGAGTAATCCGGAAGTTCCCCTTTCAACACAAAAGGGGACATGACTTCCCTGAAGCAACCCGAGCGAGTTCCTCTGGTCCCCGCCGCAACTGGAGATGTACCCTCAGCTTCCCGCCGAAATTCGAGAAACACCACAAAATTATCCCCTCAAAGCGAGATGAAGAAATTTTGCGCTGCAGAGTCTCAAGAGAAATCCCACATTCCCGCTTGAAAGGCAAAAGGGTACTTGACTCCCTTTAGGCGACTCAGAATGTTCCCTAACATCCTTCCTCAGTGGAGAGGAAAACACACTTTATGGACCTAAATTGAAAAGAGGCATTATTCCCATTTAACAGCTCCAGAGTAATCCGGAATTTCCCCTTCCAACACAAAGGGGGACGTGACTTCCCTGAAGCAGCCCGAACGAGTTACTGAGTTCCCCGTCGCAACTCGAGAAGAACACCATGCTTCCTGCCTCAACTCGAGAAACACCACAAAATTATGCTCTCAATGTGAGATGAGGTAATTTTGCGCTGCAGAATCTCAAGAGAAATCCCACATTCCCGCTTGAAAGACAAAAGTGTACTTGACACACTTAACACCACTCAGAAAGTTCCATAATATCCATTCCCTTTGGAGAGAACAACAGATATTATGGACTCAACTCGAGAAGAGGCCCTATTCCGATTAAAGGGCTCCAAAGTAATCCGGAAGTTCCCCTTCCAGCAGAAAAGGGGACCGGACTTCCCTGAAGTAACTCGAGTGAGTTCCTGAGGTCCCAGTCGCAACTCCAGAAGTAACCCCAGCTTCCCGCTGCAATTTGAGAAACACCACAAAATTATCCCGTCAATTCGAGATGAGGAAATTTTGCGCTACAGAATCTCAAGAGAAATCCCACATTCCCTTTTGAAAGGCAAAAGGGTACTTGACTCCCTTTATACGACTCAGAATATTTCATAACATCCATCCTCAGTGGAGAGGAGAACATATTTTATCTACTCAAATGGAGAAGAGGCAATATTCCCTTTTAAGGGCTCGAGAGTAATCCGGAAGTTCCCCTTCCAGCACAAAAGGGGACTTGAGTTTCCTGAAGCAACCCGAGCGAGTTCCTGAGGTCCCTGCCGCAACTCTAGAATTACCCCCTGCTTCCCGCCCCAACTCGAGAAACACCACAAATTATCCCCTCAATGCGAGATGAGGAAAATTTTCGCTGCAGAATCTCAACAGAAATCCCACATTCCCGCTTGAAAGGCAAAAGGGTACTTGACTCCGTTTATGTGACTCAGAATGTTCCCTAACATTAGTCCTCATTGGAGAGGAGTACACATTTCATGGACTAAAATCGAGAAGAGGCAATATTCCCATTTAAAGCCTAGTGAGTAATCAAGAAGTTCCCCTTCAAACACAAAAGAGGACTTGACTTCCCTGAAGTAACCCGAGCGAGTTCCTGAGGACCTCGCCGCAACTGGAGAAGTACCCCCAGCTTCCCGCCAAAATTCGAGAAACACCACAAAATTATCCCCTCAATGCGAGATGAGGAAATTTTGCAATGCAGAATCTCAAGAGAAATCCCACATTCCCAATTGAAAGGCAAAAGGGAACTTGACACACTTTATGGCCCTCAGAGAGTTCCCTAACATCCGTCCCCATTGGAGAGGCATACAAAGTTTATGGACTCAACTCCAGAAGAGGCCCTATTCCCATTAAAGGGCTCGAGACTAATCCGGAAATTCCCCTCCCAGCACAAAAGGGGACCAGACTTCCCTGAAGTAACTCGAGTGAGTTCCTGAGGTCCCCTCCATAGCTAGAAAAGTGCCCCCTGCTGCCCTCCACAACTGGAGAAACACCACAAAATCATCCACTCAATGCGAGATGAGGAAATTTTGCGCTGCAGAATCTCAAAAGAAAATCCACATTACCATTGAAAGGCAAAAGCGTACTTGACACACTTTATGCCACTTAGAAAGTTCCCTACCATCCGTCCCCATTGGAGAGAACAACAGATTTTATGGATTCAATTCGAGAAGAGGCCCTATTCCCATTCAAGGGCTTGAGAGTAATCCGGATGTTTCCCTCCCAGCACAAAAGAGGACCTGACTTCCCTGATGTAACTCGAGTGAGATTCTGAGGTCCCCGTCGCAACTCCATAAGTAACCGCAACTTCCCGCCGCAATTTGAGAAACACCACAAAATTATCCCCTCAATGCGAGATGAGGAAATTTTGCGCTACAGAATCTCAAGAGAAATTCCACATTAACGCTTGAAAGGCAAAAGGGAACTTGGCATACTTTATGCTCCTCAGAAAGTTCCCTAAAATCCATCCACATTGCAGAGGCATACACAATTTATGGACTCAACTCCAGAAGAGCCCCATTCCCTTAAAGGCCTCGAGAGTAATCCGGAAGTTCCCCGTCCAGCACTAAAGGGGACCTGACTTCCCTAATGTAACTCCAGGGAGTTCCTGAAGTCCCCGTTGAAACTCGAGAAGTACCCACGGCATCCCGCCGAAATTCGGGAAACACCAAAAAATTATCCCCTCAATGGGAGATGAGGAAACTTTGCGCTGAAGAATCTGAAGAGAAATCCCACATTCCCAATTGAAAGGCAAAAGCGTACTTGACTCCCTTTATGTCACTCAGAAAGTTCCCAAACATCCTTCCCCATTGGAGAGGAGAACACACTTTATGGACTCAACTCCAGAAGAGGCCCTATTCCCATTAAAGGGCTCGAGACTAATCCAGAAGTTCCCCTTCCAGCACAAAAGGGGACCTGACTTCCCTGAAGAAACTCGAGTGAGTTCCTGAGGGCCCCATCTAAACTCAAGAACTACCCCCAGCGTCCCGCCGCAATTCGAGAAACAACCACAAAATATTCCCCTCACTGCGAGATGAGGAAATTGTGCGCTGCAGAATCTCAAGAGAAATCCTACATTCCGGCTTGAAAGGCAAAAGGGTACTGACTCCGTTTATGCGACTCAGAATGTTCCCTAACATCCATCCTCAGTGGAGAGGAGAACATAATTTATGGACTTAAATGGAGAGGAGGCAATATTCCCTTTTAATGTCTGGACAGTAATCCGGAAGTTCCCCTTCCAACACAAAAGGCGACTTGACTTCCCTGAAGCAACCCAAGCGAATTCCTGAGGTCCCCCCTGGAACTAGAGAAGTACTCCCTGCTTCCTGCAACAGCTCGAGAAACACCACAAAATTATCCCCTAAATGTGAGATGAGGAAATCTTGCGGTGCAGAATCTCAAGAGAAATCCCACATTCCAGCTTGAAAGGCATAAGGGTACCTGACTCCCTTTAGGCGACTCAGAATGTTCCCTAACATCCTTCCTCATTGGAGAGGAAAACACACTTCATGGACTCAAATCGAAAAGAGGCAATATTCCCATTTAAAGGCTCGAAAGTAATCAAGAAGTTCCCCTTCCAACACAAAAAAGTACTTGACTTCCCTGAAGCAACCTGAGCGAGTTCCAGACGGTCCCGTCTCAACTCCAGAAGTATCCCCTGCTTCTGGCCCCAACTCGAGAAACGACACAATATTATCCCCTCAGTGCGAGATGAGGTAATTTTCTGCTGCAGAATCTCAAGAGAAATCCCGCATTCCCGCTTGAAAGCAAAAGGGAACTTGACACATTTTATGCCACTCAGAATGTTCCCTAATATCCGTCCCCATTGGAGAGGCATACACACTTTATGGACTCAACTCCAGAAGAGGCCCTATTCCCATTAAAGGGCTCGAGACTAATCCGGAAGTTCCCCTTCCAGCACAAAAGGGGACCTGACTTCCCTGAAGAAACTCGAGTGAGTTCCTGAGGTAGCCATCTAAACTCAAGAAGTAGCCCCAGCGTCCCGCCGCAATTCGAGAAACACCACAAAATACTCCCCTCACTGCGAGATGAGGAAATTTTGCGCTGCAGAATCTCAAGAGAAATCCTACATTCCGGCTTGAAAGGCAAAAGGGTACTGACTCCGTTTCTGCGACTCAGAATGTTCCCTAACCTCCTTCCTCAGTGGAGAGGAAAACACACCTCATGGACTCAAATCGAAAAGAGGCAATATTCCCATTTAAAGGCTAGAGAGTAATCAAGAAGTTCCCCTTCCAACACAAAAACGACTTGACTTCCCTGAAGCAACCCGAGCGAGTTCCTGAGGTTCCAAGCTCAACTCGAGAAGTACCCCATGCTTCCAGCCGCAACTCGGGAAACAACACAATCCCCTCAATGCGAGATGAGGAAATTTAACGCTGCAGAATCTCAAGAGAAATCCCACATTTCCGCTTGAAAGGCAAAAGGGTACTTGACCCCCTTTATACGACTCAGAATGTTCCCTAACATCTGTCCTCAGTGGAGAGGAGAACACATTTTATGGACTCAAATGGAGAGGAGGCAATATTCCCTTTTAACGTCTGGAGAGTAATCCGGAAGTTCCCCTTCCAACACAAAAGGGGACTTGACTTCCCTGAAGCAACCCAAGCGAGTTCCTGAGGCCCCGCCGCAACTTGAGACATACCCCTCCTCCCGACGCAACTGGAGAAACACTACAAAATTATACCCTCAATGCGAGAAGAGGAAAATTTTCGCTGCAGAATCTCAAGAGAAATCCCACATTCCTGCTTGAAAGGCAAAAGGATACTTGACTCCCTTTATGCGACTCAGAATGTTCCCTAACATCCATCCTCAATGGAGAGGAGAACACTCTTCATACACTGAAATCGAGAAGAGGAAATATTCCCATTTAAAGGCTCAAGAGTAATCAAGAAGTTCCCCTTCCAACACAAAAGGGAACTTGACTTCCCTGGAGCAAACCGAGAGAGTTCCTTAGCTTCCCGTTTCAACTCCAGAAGTATCCCCTACTTCCCACCACAACTCGAGAAACAACACAATATTATCCCCGCAATGCGACATGACGTAATTTTGTGCTGCAGAATCTCAAGGGAAATCCCACATTCCCGCTTGAAAGGCAAAAGGGAACTTGGCATACCTTAGGCCCCTCAGAAAGTTCCCTAAAATCCGTCCCCATTGCAGAGGCGTACTCAATTTATGGACTCAACTCCAGAAGAGCCCCTATTCCCATTAAAGGGCTCGAGAGTAGTCCGAAAGTTCCCCGTCCAGCACAATGGGGGAACTGACTTCCCTGAAGTAACTCCAGTGAGTTCCTGAGGTCCCCGTTGAAACTCGAGAAGTACCCCCAGCTTCCCGCCGAAATTCGGGAAACACCACAAAATTATCCCCTCAATGCGAGAGGAGGAAACTTTGCGCTGCAGAATCTGAAGAGAAATCGCACATTCCCAATTGAAAGGCAAAAGCGTACTTGACTCCCTTTATGTCACTCAGAAAGTTCCCTAACATCCTACCCCATTGGAGAGGAGAACACACTTTATGGACTCAACTCCAGAAGAGGCCCTATTCCATTTAAAGGGCTCCAGAGTAATCCGGAAGCTCCCCTTCAAGAACAAAAGGGGAACTGACTTCCCTGAAGTAACTGGAGTGAGTTCCTGAGGTCCCCGTCGCAACCCCAGTAGTACCCCCATCTTCCCGCCTCAATTCGAGAAACACCACAAAATTATCCCCTCAATGCGAGATGAGGAAAATTTGCGCTGCAGAATCTCAAGAGAAATCCCACATTCCCGCTTGAAAGGCAAAAGGGTACTTGACTCCCTTTATGCGATTCAGAATATTCCTTAACATCCATCCTCAGTGGAGAGGAGAACATATTTTATGGACTCAAATGGAGAAGAGGCAATATTCCCTTTTAACGTCTCGAGAGTATTCCGGAAGTTCCCCTTCCAACACAAAAGTGGACTTGACTTCCCTGAAGCAACCCGAGCGAGTTCCTGAGGTCCCCGCTGCAACTCGAGAAGTACCCCCAGCTTCCCGCCGCAATTCGAGAAACACCACAAAATTATCCCCTCAATGAGAGATGAGGAAATTTTGCAATGCAGAATCTCAAGAGAAATCCCACATTCCCGCTTGAAAGGCAAAAGCGTACTTGACACACTTTATGCCACTCAGAAAGTTCAATAATATCCGTCCCATTGGAGAAGATAACACACTTTAGGGACTCAAGTGGAGAAGAGGCCCTATTCCCATTAAAGGGCTCGAGAGTAATCCGGAAGTTCCCCTTAAAGCACAATGGTACCTGATTCCCTGAAGTACCTCGAGTAAGTTTCTGAGGTCCCCATCGCAACTCGAGAAACACCACAAAATTTTCCCCACAATGTGAGATGAGGAAATTTTGCGCTGCAGAATCTCAAGTGAAATCCCAGATATCCGCTTGAAAGGCAAAAGGGTACTTGACTCCCTTTAGCCGACTCAGAATGGTCCCTAACATTCGTCCTCAGTGGAGAGGATAACACACTTTATGGACTCAACTCCAGAAGAGGCCCTATTCCCATTAAAGGGCTCAAGAGTAATCCGGAAGTTCTCCTTCCGGAAAAAAAGGGGCCTGATTCCCTGAAGTAACTCGAGAAAGTTCCTGAGATCCCCTTCGCAACTCGAGAAACACAACAAAATTATCTCCTCAATGCGAGATGAGGAAATTTTTCGCTGCAGAGTCTCAAGAGATATCCCACATTCCCGCTTGAAAGGCATAAAGGTACTTGACTCCCTTTAGGTGACTCAGAATGTTCCCTAACATCCGTCCTCAGTGGAGAGGAAAACACACTTCATGGACTCAAATCGAAAAGAGGCTATATTCCCATTTAAAGGCTCGAGAGTAATCAAGAAGTTCCGCTTCCAACACAAAAAAGGACTTGACTTCCCTGAAGCAACTGAGCGAGTTCCTGAGCGTCCCGTCTCAACTCCAGAAGTATCCCCTGCTTCTGGCCCCAACTCGAGAAACGACACAATATTATCCCCTCAGTGCGAGATGAGGTAACTTTCTGCTGCAGAATCTCAAGAGAAATCCCGCATTCCCGCTTGAAAGCAAAAGGGAACTTGACACACTTTATGCCACTCAGAATGTTCCCTAATATCCGTCCCCATTGGAGAGGCATACACACTTTATGGACTCAACTCCAGAAGAGGCCCTATTCCCATTAAAGGGCTCGAGAGTAATCCGGAATTTCCCATTCCAGCACAAATGGGACCCGATTCCCTGAAGTACCTCGAGTAAGTTTCTGAGGTCCCCATCGCAACTCGAGAAACACCACATAATTATCCCCACAATGTGAGATGAGGAAATGTTGCACTGCAGAATCTCAAGAGAAATCCCACATTCCCGCTTGAAAGGTAAAAGGGTATGTGATACCGTTTAGGCGACTCAGAATGATCCCTAACATTCGTCCTCAGTGGAGAGGAGAACACAATTTATGGACTGAAATCGAGATGAACTAATATTCCCATTTAACGGCTCGAGAGTAATCCGAAAGTTCCCCTTCCAACACCAAAGGGGACTTGACTTCACTGAAGCAAGTGAGTGAGTTCCTGAGGTCCCCGTCGCAACTCGAGAAGTAATCACTGCTTCCGCCGGCAACTTGACCAACACCACAAAATTATCCCCTCAATTCGAGATGAGGTCATTTTGCGCTGCAGATCTGAAGAGAATTCCCACATTCCCGCTTGAAAGGCAAAAGGGTACTTGACACTCTTTATGCGACTCAGTAAGTTTCCTCACACAGCCGTCCCCATTGGAGAGGAGAACACACTTTATGGACTCAATTCGGGTTGAGGCCCTATTCCTATTTAATGTCTTGAGAGTAAACCGGGAGTTCCGTTCCAACAAAAAAGGGGACCTGCCTTTCCTGAAGAAACCCGAGAGATTTCCTGAGGTCCCAGTCGCAACTCGAGAAACACCACAAAATTATCCCTTCAATGCGAGATGAGGAAATTTTACGTTGCAGAATCTCAAGAGAAATACCACATTCACTCTTGAAAGGCAAAAGGGTACTTGACTCCCTTTATGTGACTCAGAAATTTCACTAATGTCAGTTCCCATTGGAGAGGAGAACACACCTTATGGACTCAATTTAAGATGAGGTCCTATCCCCAATTAACGGCTCGAGAGTAAACAGGAAGTTCCCCTTCCAACTCAAAAGGGGACCTGCCCTCCCTGAATCATCCTGAACGAGTTTCTGAGGTCCCCGTCACAACTCGAGAAGTACCCCCTGCTTCCCGCCGAAACTCGAGAAACACCACAAAATTATCCCCTCAATGCGAGATTAGGTAATTTTGCGCTACAGAATCTTAAGACAATTCCCGCATTCCCGCTTGAAAGGCAAAAGGGTACTTGACACACTTTATGCCACTCAGAAAGTTCCCTAACATCTGTCCCCATTGGAGAGGAGAACACACCTTATGGACTCAAATAGAGAATAGGCCCTATTCCCGTTAAAGGGCTCGGGAGTAAGGCGGAAGTTCCCCTTCAAGCACAAAAGGGGACCTGACTTCCCTGAAGCAACTCGAGTGAGTTCCTGAGGTCCCCTCGCAACTGGAGAAGTACCCCGAGCTTCCCGCCGCAATTCGAGATACAGCATAAAATTATCCACTCAATGAGAGATGAAATTTTGTGCTACAGAATCTAAAGAGAAATCCCACATTCCCGCTTGAAAGGCAAAAGGGTACTTGACTCCCCTTAGGCGACGCAGGATGGACCCTAAAAACCGTCCTTATTGTAGAGGAGAACACATTTTATGGACTCGAGAAGAGGCCCTATTCCCACTAAAGTGCTCGAGAGTAATCCGGAAGTTCCCTTACAGCAAAAAAGGGGACCTGACTTCCCTGAAGTAACTCGAGTGAGTTCCTGAGGTTCCGTCGCAACTGGAGAAGTACCCCCAAGGTTCCCGCCGCAATTCCAGAAACACCACAAAATTATCCTCTCAATGCGAGATGAGGAAATTTTGTCCTGCAGAATCCCACGAGAAATCCCACATTCCCGCTTGAAAGGGAAAAGGGTACTTGACTCTCTTTAGACGACTAAGAATGGCCCCTAAAACCGTCCTCATTTGAGAGGAGAACACACTTTATGGACTCAAATCGAGAAGAGGCAATATTCCTATTTCACGGCTCGAGAGATATCCGGAAGTTCCCCTATCAACACAAAAGGGGACTTGACTTCCCTGAGGAAACCGGAGCGAGTTTCTGAGGTCCCCGTCGCAACTCGAAGTGTACCCCCTGCTTCCCACCACAACTCAAGAAACACCACAAAATTATCCCGTCAATGAGAGATGAGGTAATTTTGCGCCAGAGAATCTCAAGACAAATCGCCCATTCCCGCTTGAAAGGCAAAAGTGTACTTGACACACTTTATGCCACTCAGAAATTTCCCTAACACCCGTCCCCAATGGAGAGGAGAACACAATTTATGGACTCAATTCGAGAAGAGGCCCTATTCCCATTAAAGGGTTCGAGAGTAATCCAGAAGTTCCCCTTCCAGCACAAAAGGGGACCTGGCTTCCCTGCAGTAACTCGAATGATTTCCTGAGGTCCCCTTCGCAACTTGAGAAGTACCCCTAGCTTCCCTCCGCAATACGAGAAACACCACAATATTATCCCCTCAATGAGACATGAGGAAATTTTGCGCTGCATAATCTCAAGAGAAATCCCACATTCCCGCTTGAAAGGCAAAAGGGGACTTGACTCCTTTTAGGCGACTAAGAATGATCCCTAACATCCATCATCAGTGGAGAGGATAACAAAATTTATGGACTTAAATCGAGAAGAGGCAATATTCCCATTTAACAGCTCCCGAGTTATCCGGAAATTCCCCTTCCAACAAAAAGGGGACTTGATTTCCCTGAAGCAACCCGAGGGAGTTCCTGAGTTCCCCGTCGCAACTCGCGACGTACAACCTGCTTCCTGCCTCAACTCGAGAAAAACCACAAAATTATGCTCTCAATGTGAGATGAGGTAATTTTGCCCTGCAGAATCTCAAGAGAAATCCCACATTCCCGCTTGAGGCAAAAGGGTACTTGACACCATTTAGGCGACTCAGAATGGTCCCTAACATCCGTCCTCAGTGGAGAGGGGAACACACTATATGGACTGAAATCGAGAAGAGCTAATATTCCCATTTAACGTCTCGAGAGAAATCCGAAAGTGCCCCTTCCAACACGAAAGGGGACTTGACAACACTGAAGCAAGTGAGTGAGTTTCTGAGGTCCCCGTCGCAACTCGAGAAGTAATCGCTGCTTCCGCCGGCAACCTGACCAACACCACAAAATTATCCCCTCAATGCGAGATGAGGAAATTTTGCGATGCAGAATATCAAGATAAATACCAATTTCCCTCTTAAAAGGCAAAAAGGTATTTGACACCCGTTATCGACTCAGAGAGTTCCCTCACACAGCCGTCCCCTTTGGAGAGGAGAACACACTTTACGGACTCAATTCGAGATGAACCCCTGTTCACATTTAAGGGCTGGAGAGAAAACCGGAAGTTCCCCTTGCAACACCAAAGGGTATCTGACTTCCCTGAAGCAACCCCAGCGAGTTCCTGAGGTTCCCGTCGGAACTCGAGAAGCACACCCGGCTTCCGCCGCAACTCGAGAAACACACCAAAATTAACCCCTCCATGCGAGATGAGGAAATTTTGCGTTGAAGCATCTCAAGAGAAATACGACATTCCCTCTTGAAAGGCAAAACCGTACTTGGCACCCTTTATTCAACTCAGAATATTCCCTCACACAGAGGTCCGATTGAGAGAGTAGAACACACTTTATGACTCAATTCGAGAAGAGCCCCTGTGTACATTTAAGGGCTCGAGAGGAAACCGGAAGTTCCCCTTCCAACACCAAAGGGGACCTCACTTCCTTGAAGCAACCCCAGCGAGTTCTTGAGATCACCGTCGCAACTCGAGAAGCACCCCCAGCTTCCCACCGCACTTGAGAAGCACCCCAAAATTATCACCTCCATGCGAGATGAGGAAATTTTGCGATGCAGCATCTCCAGAAAAATACCACATTCCCTCTTGAAAGACAAAACGGTACTTGACACCCTTTATTTGACTCAGAAATTTCCCTCACACAACCGTCCCCTTTGGAGAGGAGAACACACTTTATGGACTCAATTCGAGAGGAGCCCCTGTGCACATTTAAGGGCTCTAGAGGAAACCGGAAGTTCCCCTTGCAACACCACAGGGGACCTGACTTCCCTGAAGCAACCCGAGCGAGTTCCTGAGGTCCCCGTCGCAACTCTAGAAGCGCACAAGCTTCCCGCTGCAACACAAGAAACACCCCAAAATTACCCCTCAATGCGAAATGAGGAAATTTTGCGATGCAGCATCTGCAGAGAAATACCACATTCCCTCTTGAAGGGCAAAAAGGTACGTGACACCCTTTATTCAACTCAGAAAGTTCCCTCACACAGCCGTCCCCTTTGGAGAGGAGAACACACTTTACGGACTCAATTCGAGATGAGCCCCTGTGCACATTTAAGGGCTCGAGAGGAAACCGTAAGTTCCCCTTCCAACACCAAAGGGGACCTGAGTTCCCTGAAGCAACCTCAGCGAGTTCCTGAGGTCCCTGTCCCACATCGAGAAGCACCGCAAGCTTCCCGCCGCAACTCGAGAAACACACCAAAATTATCCCCTCAATGCGAGTTGATGAAATTTTGCAATGTAGCATCTCAAGGGAAATACCACATTCACTCTTGAAAGGCAAAAAGGTACTTGACACCCTTTTTCGACTCAAACAGTTCCCTCAAACAGCCCTCCCTTTTGGAGAGGAGAACACACTTTATGGACTCAATTCGAGATGAGCCCCTGTGCACATTTAAGGGATTGAGAGGAAAGCGGAAGTTCCCCTTCCAACAACAAACAGGACCTGACTTCCCTGAAGCAACCCCAGCGAGTTCCTGAGGTCCCCGTCGCAACTGGAGAAGAATCCCCATCTTCCCGCCGCAACTCGAGAAACACCCCAAAATTATCCTCTCCATACGAGATGAGGAAATTTGGCGATGCAGCATATGAAGAGAAATACCACATTCCCTCTGGAAAGGCAAAAAGGTACTTGACACCCTTCATTCGACTCAGAAATATCCCTCACACACCCGTCCCTTTTGGAGAGGAGAATGCACTTTACGGACTCAATTCGAGAGGAGCCCCTGTGAACATTGAAGGGCTCGAGAGGAAACCGGAAGTTCCCCTTCCAACACCAAAGGGGACCTGACTTCCCTGAAGCAATCCCAGCGAGTTCCTGAGGTCCCCGTCGCAACTCGAGAAGCACCCCCAGCTTCCCGCCGCAACTCGAGAAACACCCCAAAATTATCCCCTCCATGGGAGATGAGGAAATTTGGCGATGCAGCATCTCAAGAGAAATACCACATTCCCTCTAGAAAGGCAAAAAGGTACTTGACCCCCTTTATTCGACTGAGTATGTTCCCTCACACAGCCGTTCCCTTTGGAGAGGAGAACACACTTTACGAACTCAATTCGAGAGGAGCCCCTGTGAACATTGAAGGGCTCGAGAGGACTCGGAAGTTCCCCTTCCAACAGCAAAGGGGAACTGACTTCCCTGAAGCAACCCCAGCGAGTTCCTGAGGTCCCCGTCACAACTCGAGAAGCACCCCCAGCTTCCCGCCGCAACTCGAGAAACACCCCAGAATTGTCCCCTCCATGCGAGATGAGGAAATTTAGCGATGCAGCATCTCAAGAGAAATACCGCATTCCCTCTGGAAAGGTAAAAAGGTACTTGACACCCTTTATTCGACTCAAAAAGTTCCCTCACACAGCCGACCCCTTTGGAGAGGAGAACACACTTTACGGACTCAATTCGAGAGGAGCCCCTGTGCACTTTGAAGGGCTCGAGAGGAAACCGGAAGTTCCCCTTCCAACACCAAAGGGGACCTGACTTCCCTGAAGCAACCCCAGCGAGTTCCTGAGGTCCCCGTCGTAACTCGAGAAGTACCCTCAGCTTCCCGCCGCAACTCGAGAAACACCCCAAAATTTTCCCCTCCATGCGAGATGAGGAAATTTGGCGATGCAGCATCTCAAGAGAAATACCACATTCCCTCTTGAAAAACAAAACGTACATGAAACCCTGTATTCGTCTCAGAAAGTTCCCTCACAGCCGTCCCCTTTGGAGAGGAGGACACACTTGACGGACTCAATTCGAGAGGAGCCCCATTGCACATTGAAGGGCTCGAGAGGAAACTGGAAGTTCCCCTTCCAACAACAATGGGGACCTGACTTCCCTGAAGCAACCTCAGTAGTCCCCGAGGTCCCCGTCCCAACTCGTGAAGCACCCCCACCTTCCCGCCGCAACTCGAGAAACACCACAAAATTATCCCCTTCATGCGAGATGAGGAAATTTGGCGATGCAGCATCTCAAGAGAAATACAACTTTCCTTGGAAAGGAAAAAAGGTACTTGACACCCTTTATTCGACTCAGAAAGTTCCCTCACACAGCCGACCCCTTTGGAGAGATGAACACACTTTAGGGACTCAATTCGAGAGGAGACCCTGTGCACATTAAAGGGCTCGAGAGGAAACCGGAAGTTCTCCTTCCAACAACAAAGGGGACCTGCCTTCCCTGAAGCAACCAAGCGAGTTCCTGAGGTCCCCGTCGCAACTCGAGAAGCACCCCCAGCTTCCCGCCGCAACTTGGGAAACAACCCAAAATTATCCCCTCCATGCGAGATGAGGAAATTTGGCGATGCAGCATCTCAAGAGAAATACCACATTCCCTCTGGAAAGGCAAAAAGGTACTTGACACCCTTTATTCGACTCAGAAAGTTCCCTCACACAGCCGTCCCCTTTGGAGAGAAGAACACACTTGACGGACTCCATTCGAGAGGAGCCCCTGTGCACATTGAAAGGCTCGAGAGGAAACCGGAAGTTCCCCTTCCAATACCAAAGGGGACCTGACTTCACTGAAGCAACCCCAGGAGTCCCCGAGGTCCCCGTCGCAACTCGAGAAGCACCCCCAGCTTCCCGCCGCAATTCGAGAAACACCCCAAAATTATCCCCTCCATGCGAGATGAGGAAATTTGGCGATGCAGCATCTCAAGAGAAATACCACATTCCATTAGAAAGGCAAAAAGGTACTTGACACCCTTTATTCGATTCAGAAAGTTCCCTCACACAACCGACCGCTTTGGAGAGGAGAACACACTTTATGGACTCAATTCGAGAGGAGCCCCTGTGCACATTGAAGGGCTCGAGAGGAAACCGGAAGTTCCCCTTCCAACACCAAAGGGGACCTGACTTCCCTGAAGCAACCCCAGCGAGTTCCTGAGGTCCCAGTCGCAACTCGAGAAGCACCCCCAGCTTACCGCACCAACTCGAGAAACACCCAAAATTATCCCCTCCATGCGAGATGAGGAAATTTGGCGATGCAGCATCTCAAGAGAAATACCACATTCACTCTGGAAAGCCAAAAACGTACTTGACACCCTTTATTCGACTCAGAAAGTTCCCTCACACATCCGACCCATTGGAGAGGAGAACACACTTTACGGACTCAATTCGAGAGGAGCCCCTGTGCACATTGAAGGGCTTGAGAGGAAACCGGAAGTTCCCCTTATAACACCAATGGGGACCTGACTTCCCTGAAGCAACCCCAGCGAGTTCCTGAGGTCCCCGTCGCAACTCGAGAAGCACCCCCAGCTTCCCGCCGCTACTCGAGAAACACCCCAAAATTATCCGCTCCATGCGAGATGAGGAAATTTGGCGATGCATCATATCAAGAGAAATACCACATTCCCTCTGGAAAGGCAAAAAGGTACTTGACACCCTTTATTCCACTCAGAAAGTTCCCTGACACAGCCGTCCCCTTTGGAGCCAAGAACACACTTTATGGACTCAAGTCGAGATGAGCCTCTGTGCACATATAAGGGCTCGAGAGGTAACCAGAAATTCTCCTTCCAACACCAATGGGGACCTGACTTCCGTTAACCAACCTCAGCGAGTACCTGAGGTCCCCGGCGCACTTCGAGAAGCACCGCCAGCTTCCCGCCGCAACTCGAGATACACCCTAAAATTATCCCCTCCATGCGAGATGAGGAAATTTGGCGATGCAGCATCTCAAGAGAAATACCACATTCCCTCTGTAAAGGCACAAAGATACTTGACACCCTGTATTCGACTCAGAAAGTTCCCTCACACAGCCGTCCCCTTTGGAGAGGAGAACACACTTTATGGACTCAATTCGAGTTGAGCCCCTTGTGCACATTTAAGGGCTCGAGAGGAACCCGGAATTTCGCCTTCCAACACCAAAGAGGACCTGACTTCCCTGAAGCAACCCCAGCCAGTTCCTGAGGTCCCCGTCGCAACTCGAGAAGCACCCCCAGCTTCCCGCCGAAACTCGAGAAACACCCCAAAATTTTCCCCTCAATGCGAGATGAGGAAATTTTGCACTGCACAATTAAATAGAAATCCCACATTCCCGCTTGAAAGGCAAAAGGGCACTTGACACACTTTATGCGATTCAGATAGTTTCCTAACACCCATACTTATTGGAGCGGAGAACACACTTCATGAACTCAAATCTAGAATAGGACCTATTCCCATTTAAGGGCTTGAGAGTAATCCTGAAGTTCCACTTCCAAAAAAAGGGGACCTGACTTCCCTGAAGCAACACGAACGAGTTCCTGAGGTCCACGCTGCAACTCGAGAAGTACCCCCAGATCCAAGCCGAAACTCGAGACACAACAAAATTATCCCCACCATGCGAGATGAGGAAATTTTGCGCTCCGATATCTCAAGAGAAGTCCCACATACCCGCTTGAAAGGCAAAAGGTCACTTGACACACTTTATGTGACCCAGAAAATTCGCTCACAGAGCCGTACCCATTGGAGAGGAAAAAACTCCTTCTGGACTCAACTCCAGATGAATCCCTATTCCCAATGAACGGCTCGAAAGTATACCGGAAGTTCCCGTTCCAACACAAAAGGGGACCTGACTTCCCTGAAGCAACCCGAGCCACTTCCTGAGGTCCCCGTTGCAACTCGAAAAGCACCCCCAGCATCCCGCCGCAACTCGACAAACACCACAGAATTATCCCCTCAATGCGAGATGAGGAAATTGTGCGCTGCAGAATCTCAAGAGAAGTACCACATTCCCGCTTGAAAGGCAAAAGGGTCCTTGACACCCTTTATGCGGCTCAGAAAGTACCCTTACACAGCCGTCCCCATTGGAGATGAGAACACACTTACGGACTCAATTCTAGATGAAGCCCTATTCCCATTTAATGGCTGGAGAGTAAACAGGAAGTGCACTTTCCAACACAAAAGGGGACCTGCCTTACCTGAAGAAACCCAAGCAAGTTCTTGAGGTCCACATGGCAACTCGAGAAGTACCCCAAGCTTCCTGCCGAAACTAGAGAAACACCACAAAATTATCCCCTCAATGCGAGAAGAGGAAATTTTGGGCTGCAGAATCTCAAGAGAAATACCACTATTCCCTCTTGAAAGGCAAAAAGTACTTGATACCGTTTATGCGACTCAAAAATTTCACTAATATCGTTCCCTATAGGAGAGGAGAACACACTTTATAGACTCAATTTTAGATGAGGCCCTATTCCCATTTAATGGCTCCAGACTAAACCGGAAGTTCCCCTTCCAACACAAAAGGGGACCTGACTTTCCAGAAGCAAGTCGAGCAAATTCCTGAGGTCCCCGTCGCAACACGAGAAGTAATCCAAAATTCCCGCCACAACTTGACATACACCACAAAATTATCTCCTCAATGCGAGATGAGGATATTTTGCGCTGCAGAATCTCAAGAGAAATACCACATTCCCTCTTGAAATGCAAAAGGGTACTTGACATCCTTTATGCGACTCAGAAATTTCACTAACATCAGTCCCCATTGGAGAGGTGAACGAACTTTATGTACTCAATTCAAAATGAGGCACTATTGCCAATTAACTGCTCGAGAGTAAATCGGAAGTTCCCCTTCCAACAAAAAGGGGACCTGCCTTACCTGAAGAAACCCGAGTGAGTTCCTGAGGTACGAATAGCAACTTGAGAAGTACCCCCAGCTTCCCGCCGCAACTGGACATACACCACAAAATTATCACCTCAATGCGAGATGAAGATATATTGCTCTGCAGAATCTCAAGAGAAATATCACATTCCCTCTTGAAAGGCAAAAGGGTTCTTGACTCTCTTTATGCGACTCAGAATGTTCCCTAACATCCATCCTCAGTGGAGAGGAGAACACTCTTCATGCAGTCAAATCGAGAAGAGGCAATATTCCCATTTAAAGCTGAAGAGTAATCAAGAAGTTCCCCTTCCAACACAAAAGGGGACTTGACTTCCCTGGAGCAACCTGAGAGAGTTCCTGAGGTTCCCCTTTCAACTACAGAAGTATCCCCTACTTCAAACCACAACTCGAGAAACAACACAGTATTATCCCTGCAATGCGACATGAGGTAATTTTGCGCTGCAGAATCTCAAAAGAAATCCCACATTCCCGCTTGAAAGGCAAAAGGGAACTTGGCATACTTTATGCTCCTCAGAAAGTTCCCTAAAATCCATCCCCATTGCAGAGGCATACACAATTTATGGACTCAACTCCAGAAGAGCCCCTATTCCCTTAAAGGCCTCGAGAGTAATCCGGAAGTTCCCCGTCCAGCACTAAAGGGGAACTGACTTCCCTAAAGTAACTCCAGTGAGTTACTGAGGTCCCCGTTGAAACTCGAGAAGTACCCCAAGCTTCCCACCGAAATTCGGGAAACACCACAAAATTATACCCTCAATGCGAGATGAGGAAACTTTGCGCTGCAGAATCTGAAGAGAAATCCAACATTCCCAATTGAAAGGCAAAAGCGTACTTGACTCCCTTTATGTCACTCAGAAAGATCCCTAACATCCTTCCCCATTGGAGAGGAGAACACACTTTATGGACTCAACTCCAGAAGAGGCCCTATTCCCATTAAAGGGCTCGAGACTAATCCGGAAGTTCCCCTTCCAGCACAAAAGGGGACCTGATTTCCCTGAAGAAACTCGAGTGAGTTCCTGAGGTCGCCATCTAAACTTAAGAAGTACCCCCAGCGTCCCGCCGCAATTCGAGAAACACCACAAAATATTCCCCTCACTGCGAGATGAGGAAATTTTGCGCTGCAGAATCTCAAGAGAAATCCTACATTCCGGCTTGAAAGGCAAAAGGGTACTGATTCCGTTTATGCGACTCAGAATGTTCCCTAACATCCTTCCTCAGTGGAGAGGAAAACACACCTCATGGACTCAAATCGAAAAGAGGCAATATTCCCATTTAAAGGCTCAAGAGTAATCAAGAAGTTCCCCTTCCAACACAAAAGGGAACTTGACTTCCCTGAAGCAAACCGAGAGAGTTCCTTAGGTTCCCGTTTCAACTCCAGAAGTATCCCCTACTTCCCACCACAACTGGAGAAACAACACAATATTATCCCCTCAATGCGACATGAGGTAATTTTGCGCTGCAGAATCTCAAGGGAAATCCCACATTCCCGTTTGAAAGGCAAAAGGGAACTTGGCATACTTTATGCCCCTCAGAAAGTTCCGTAAAATCCGTCCCCATTGCAGAGGCGTACTCAATTTATGGACTCAATTCCAGAAGAGCCCCTATTCCCATTAAAAGGCTCCAGAGTAATCCGGAAGTTCCCCGTCCACCACAATGGGGGAACTGACTTCCCTGAAGTAACTCCAGTGAGTTCCTGAGGTCCCCGTTGAAACTCGAGAAGTACCCCCAGCTTCCCGCCGAAATTCGGGAAACACCACAAAATTATCCCCTCAATGCGAGATGAGGAAAATTTGCGCTGCAGAATCTGAAGAGAAATCTCACATTCCCAATTGAAAGGCAAAAGCTTACTTGACTCCCTTTATGTCACTCAGAAAGTTCCCTAACATCCTTCCCCATTGGAGAGGAGAACACACTTTGTGGACTCAACTCCAGAAGAGGCCCTATTCCATTTAAAGGGCTCCAGAGTAATCCGGAAGCTCCCCTTCAAGAACAAAAGGGGTCCTGACTTCCCTGAAGTAACTGGAGTGAGTTCCTGACGTCCCCGTCGCAACTCCAGAAGTACCCCCACCTTCCCGCCGCAATTGGAGAAACACCACAAAATTATCCCCTCAATGCGAGATGAGGAAAAATTGCGCTGCAGAATCTCAAGAGAAATCCCACAATCCCACTTGAAAGGCAAAAGGGTACTTGACTCCCTCTATGCGATTCAGAATATTCCCTAACATCCATCCTCAGTGGAGAGGAGAACATATTTTATGGACTCAAATGGAGAAGAGGCAATTTTCCCTTTTAATGGCTCGAGAGTATTCCGGAAGTTCCCCTTCCAACACAAAAGTGGACTTGACTTCCCTGAAGCAACCCGACCGAGTTCCTGAGGTCCCCGCCGCAACTCAAGAAGTACCCCCAGCTTCCCGCCGCAATTCGAGAAACACCACAAAATTATCCCCTCAATGAGAGATGAGGTTTTTTGTGCTGCAGAATCTCAAGAGAAATCCCACATTCCCGCTTGAAAGGCAAAAGCGTACTTGACACACTTTATGCCACTCTGAGAAGTAATCACTGCTTCCACCGGCAAAATGACCAACACCACAAAATTATACCCTCAATGTGAGATGAGGAAATTTTGCTATGAAGAATATCAAGAGAAACCCCACATTCCCTCTTGAAAGGCAAAAAGGTACTTGACACCCTTTATTCGACTCAGAATGTTCACTCACACAGCCGTGACCTATGGAGAGGAGACCACACTTTATGGACTCAATTCGAGATGAGACCCTGTGCACATTAAAGGGCTCGAGAGGAAACCGGAATTTCCCCTTCCAACACAAAAAGGGACCTGACTTACCTGAAGCAACCCCAGCGAGTTCCTGAGGTCCCCGTCGCAATTCGAAAAGCACTCCCAGCTTCCCGCGGCAACTCGAGAAACACCCCAAAATTATCCCCTCCATGCGAGATGAGGAAATTTTGCGATGCAGCATCGCAAGAGAAATACCACATTCCCTCTTGAAAGGCAAAAAGGTACTTGACACCCTTTATTGGACTCAGAAAGTTCCCTCACACAGCCATCCCCTTTGGAGAGGAGAACACACTTTATGGACTCAATTCGAGATGAGTCCTTGTGCACATTTAAGGGCTCGAGAGGCGACCGGAAGTTCCCCTTCCAACACCAAAGGGGACCTGACTTCCCTGAAGCAACCCCAGCGAGTTCCTGAGGTCCCCGTCGCAACTCGAGAAGCACCCCAGGCTACCCTCCGTAACTCGAGAAACAGCCCAAAATTATCACTCCATGTGAGATGAGGAAATTTTGCGATGCAGCATCTCAAGAGAAATACCACATTCCCTCTTGAAAGGGAAAAAGTTACTTGACACCCTTTATTCGACTCAGAAATTTCCCTCACACAGCCGTCCCAATTGGAGAGGAGATCACACTTTATAGACTCAATTCGAGAGGAGCCCCTGTGCACATTTAAGGGCTCGAGAGGAAACCGGAATTTCCCTTCCAACACCAAACGGGACCAGACTTCCCTGAAGCAACCACAGCGAGTTCCTGAGGTCCCCGCCGCAACTAGAGAAACACCCCAAAATTATCCCCTTCATGGGAGATGAGGAAATTTGGCGATGCAGCATCTCAAGAGAAGTACCACAACCCTCTTGAAAGCCAAAAAGGTACTTGACACACTTTATTCGACTCAGAAATTTCCCTCATACATCCGTCCCCTTTGGAGAGGAGAAAACACTTTATGGACTCAATTCGAGATGAGCCCCTGTGCACATTTAAAGGCTAGAGAGGAAACCGGAAGATGCCCTTCCAACACCAAAGGGGACCTGACTTCCCTGAAGCAACCCCAGCGAGTTCCTGAGGTCCCCGTCACAACACGAGAAGCACCCCAGCGTCCCGCCGCAACTCGAGAAACACCCCAAAATTATCCCCTTCATGCGAGATGAGGAAATTTTGCGATGCAGCATCTCAAAAGAAATACCACATTCCCACTTGAAAGGCAAAAAGGTACTTGACACGCTTTATTCGACTCAGAATGTTCTCTCACACAGCCGTCCCCTTTGGAGAGGAGAACACACTTGATGGACTCAATTCGAGATGAGCCCCTGTGCACATTGAAAGGCTCGAGAGGAAACCGGAAGTTCCCCTTCCAACACCAATGGGCAACTGACTTCCCTGAAGCAACCACAGCAAGTTCCTGAGGTTCCCGTCGCAACTCGAAAAGCACCCTCAGCTTCCGGCCGCTATTCGAGAAACACCCCAAAATTATCCCCTCCATGTGAGATGAGGAAATATTGCGATGCATCATCTCAAGAGAAATACCACATTCCCTCTTGAAAGGCAAAAAGGTACTTGACACCCTTTATTCGACTCAGAAAGTTCCCTCACACAGCCGTCCCCTTTGGAGAGGAGAACACACTTTATGGACTCAATTCGAGATGAGCCCCTGTGCACATTTAAGGGCTCGAGAGGAAACCGTAAGTTCCCCTTCCAACACCAAAGGGGACCTGACATCCCTGAAGCAACCCCAGCGAGTTCCTGAGGTCCCCGTCGCAACTCGAGAAGCACCCCCAGCTTCCCGCCGCAACTCGAGAAACACCCCAAAATAATCCCCTCTATGCGAGATGAGGAAATTTTGCGACGCATCATCTCAAAAGAAATACCACATTCGCTTTTGAAAGGCAAAAATTTACTTGACACCCTTTATTCGACTCAGAAAGTTCCCTCACACAGCCGTCCCCTTTGGAGAGGAGAACACACTTTATGGACTCAATTCGAGATGAGCCCCTGTGCACATTGAAGGGCTCGAAAGGAAACCGTAAGTTCCCCTTCCAACAGCAAAGGGGACCTGACTTCCCTGAAGCAAACCCAGCGAGTTCCTGAGGTCCCTGTCGCAACTCGAGAAGCGACCCCAGGTTCCCGCCGCAACTCGAGAAACACACCAAAATTATCCCCTCCATGCGAGATGAGGAAATTTTGCGACGCAGCATCACAAGAGAAATACCACATTCCCTCTTGAAATGCAAAAAGTACTTGACAGCCTTTATTCGACTCAGAAAGTTCCCTCACACAGCCGTACCCTTTGGAGAGGAGAACACACTTGATAGACTCAATTCGAGATGAGCCCATGTACACATTGAAGGGCTCGAGAGGAAACCGGAAGTTCCGCTTCCAAAACCAAAGGGGACCTCACTTCCCTGAAGCAACACCAGCTAGTTCCTGAGGTCCCCGTCGCAACTCGAGAAGCACCCCCAGCTTCCCACCGCAACTCGAAAACACCCCAAAATTATCTCCTCAATGAGACATGAGGAAATTTTGCGATGCAGCATCTCAAGGGAAATACCACATTCCCTCTTGAAAGGCAAAAAGGTACTTGACACCCTTTATTCGACTCAGAAATTTTCCTCACACAGCCGTCCCCTTTGGAGATGAGAACACACGTCATGGACTCAATTCGAGATGAGCCCCTGTGCACATTGAAGGGCTCGAGAGGAAACCGGAAGTTCCCCTTCCAACACCAATGGGCAACTGACTTCCCTGAAGCAACCACAGCAAGTTCCTGAGGTTCCCGTCGCAACTCGAAAAGCACCCTCAGCTTCCGGCCGCTATTCGAGAAACACCCCAAAATTATCCCCTCCATGTGAGATGAGGAAATATTGCGATGCATCATCTCAAGAGAAATACCACATTCCCTCTTGAAAGGCAAAAAGGTACTTGACACCCTTTATTCGACTCAGAAAGTTCCCTCACACAGCCGTCCCCTTTGGAGAGGAGAACACACTTTATGGACTCAATTAGAGATGAGCCCCTCTGCACATTGAAGGGCTCGAGAGGAAACAGGAAGTTCCCCTTCCAACACCAAAGGGGACCTGACTTCCCTGAAGCAACCCCAGCGAGTTCCTGAGGTCCCCATCGCAACTCGAGAAGCACCCCCACCTCCCCGCCGCAACTCGAGAAACACACCAAAATTATCCCCGCCATGCGAGATGAGGAAATTTGGCGATGCAGCATCTCAAGAGAAATACCACATTCCCTCTTGAAAGGCAAAAAGGTACTTGACACCCGTTATTCGACTCAGAACGTTCCCTCATACAGACGTCCCATTTGGAGAGGAGAACACACTTTATGGACACAATTCGAGATGAGCCCCTGTGCTCATTTAAGGGCTGGAGAGGAAACCGGAAGTTCCCCTTCCAACAACAAAGGGGACCTGACTTCCCTGAAGCAACCCCAGCGAGTTCCTGAGGTCCCCGTCGCAACTCGAGAAGCACCCCAGGCTACCCGCCGTAACTCGAGAAACAGCCCAAAATTATCCCTGCATATGAGATGAGGAAATTTTGCGATGCAGCATCGCAAGAGAAATACCACATTAGCTCTTGAAAGGCAAATAGTTACTTGACACCCTTTATTCGACTCAGAAATTTCCCTCACAGCCATCGCCATTGGAGAGGAGAACAGACTTTATGGACTGCATTCGAGATGAGCCCCTGTTCACATTTGAGGGCTCTAAGGTAAACCGGCAATTCCACTTCAAACACCAAAGGTGACCTGACTACCCTGAAGCAATCCGAGCGAGTTCCTGAGGTCCCTTTCGCAACTCGAAAAGCATCACCAGCTTCCCGCCGCAACACGAGAAACACCACAAAATTATCCCCTCAATGCGTGGTGAAGAAATTTTTCGCTGCAGAATTTCAAGAGAAATCCCACATTCCCGCCTGAAAAGGGAAAAGGGTATTTGACACACTTTATTCAGTTCAGTTCAGTTCAGTCGCTCAGTCGTGTCCGACTCTCCGTGACCCCATGAATCACTGTTCGCTAGGCCTCCCTGTCCTACACCAACTCCCGGATTTCACTCAAACTCATGGCCATAGAATCGGTGATGCTATCCAGCCATCTCATTCTCTGTCGTCCCCTTCTCCAGCCCCCAACCTCTCCTACCATCAGAATCTTTTCCAGTTGTCAACTCATCGCATGAGGTGGCCGAAGTATTGCAATTTCAGCTTTAGCATCAGTCCTTCCAATGAACATGGACGATTGATCTCCCTTAGAATGGACTGGTTGGATCTTCTTGCAGTCCAAGGGACTCTCAAGAGTCTTCTCCAATACCACAGTTCGAAAGCATCAGTTCTTTGGCGATCAGCTTTCTTCACAGTCCAACTCTCACATCCATACATGACCACGGGAAAAGCCATAGCTTTGACTAGATGGAGCTTTTTTGGCAAAGTGATGTCTCTGCTTTTTAATATACTATCAAGGTTGATCATAACTTTCCTTCCAAGGAGTAAGCGCCTTTTAATTTCATGGCTTCAATCAGCATCTGCAGTGATTTTGGAGCCCCCAAAAATAAAGTGTGACACTGTTTCCACTGTTTTACCATCTATTTCCCGTGAAGTGTTGGGACCAGATTCCTCACCTTTGTTTTCTGAATGTTGAACTTCAAGCCAACCTTTTCACTCTCCTCTTTCACTTTCATCAAGAGGCTTTTGAGTTCCTCCTCACTTTCTTCCCTAAAGGTGGTGTCATCTGCATATCTGAGGTTATTGATATTTCTCCCAGCAATCTTGATGCCAGTTGTTCTTCTTCCAGCCCAGCATTTCTCATGATGCACTCTGCATATAAGTTAAATAAGCAAGATTACAATATACAGCCTTGACGTACTCCTTTTCCTATTTGGAACCAGTCTGTTGTTCCATGCACAGTTCTGACTGTTGCTTCCTGACCTGCATACAGGTTTCTAAAGTGGCAGGTCAGGTGGTCTCGTATTCCCATCTCTTTCAGAATCTTCCACAGTTTATTGTGATCCACAATAGTCAAAGGCTTTGGCATAGTCAATGAAGCAGAAATAGATGTTTTTCTGGAACTCTCTCGCTTTCTCCATGATCCAGCGGATGTTGGCAATTTGATCTCTGGTGCCTCTGCCTTTTCTAAAACCTGCTTGAACATCTGGGAGTTCACGGATCACATATTGCTGAAGCCTGGCTTGGAGAATTTTGAGCATGACTGTACTAGTGTGTGAGATGAGTGCAATTGTGCGTTAGCTTGAGTATTCTTTGGCATTGCCTTTCTTTGGGATTAGAATGAAGACTGACCTTTTCCAGTCCTGTGGCCACTGCTGAGTTTTCCAAATTTGTTGGCATATTGAGTGCAGCACTTTCACAGCATCCTCTTTCAAGATTTGAAATAGCTCAACTGGAATTCCATCACTTCCACCAGCTTTGTTCGTAGTGTTGCTTTCTAAGGCACACTTGAATTCACATTCCAAGATGTCTGGCTCTAGGCCAGTGATCACATTTTCGTGACTATCTTGGTCGTGAAGATCTTTTTTGTACAGTTCTTCTGTGTATTCTTGCCACCTCTTCTTAATATCTTCTGCTTCCGTTAGGTCCATACCATTTCTGTCCTTTATCGAGCCCATCTTTGCATGAAATGTTCCCTTGGAATCTCTAATGTTCTTGAAGAGCTCTCTTGTTTTTCCTATTCTGTTGTTTTCCTCTATTTCGTTGCATTGGTCACTGAGGAAGTCTTTCTTATCTCTCCTTGCTATTCTTTGGAACTCTGCATTCTAATGCTTATATCTTTCCCTTTCTCCTTTGCTTTTCGCTTCTCTTCTTTTCACAGCTATTTGTAAGGCCACCTCAGACAGCCATTTTGCTTTTTTTGCATTTTTTTTCCATGGGGATGCTCTTGGTCTCTGTCTCCTGTACAATGTCACGAACCTCCATCCAGAGGTCATCAGGCACTCTATCTATCAGATCTAGTGCCTTAAATCTATTTCTCACTTCCACTGTATAATCCTAAGTGATTTGATTGAGGTCATATCTGAATGGTCTAGGGGTTTTCCCTACTTTCTTCAATTTAAGTCTGAATTTGGCAATAAGGAGATCATGATCTGAGCCACAGTCAGCTCCTGGTCTTGTTTTTGCTAACTGTATACAGCTTCTCCATCTTTGGCTGCAAAGAATATAATCAATCTGAATTCGGTGTTGACCATCTGGTGATGTCCACGTGTAGAGTCTTCTCTTGTGTTGTTGGAAGAGGGAGTTTGCTATGACCAGTGCGTTCTCTTGACAAAACTCTATTAGCCTTGGCCCTGCTTAATTCCGTGCTCCAAGGCCAAATTTGCCTGTTACTCCAGGTGTTTCTTGACTTCCTACTTTTGCATTCCAGTCCCCTAGAATGAAAAGGACATCTTTTTGGGTGTTAGTTCTAAAAGGTCTTGTAGGTCTTCATAGAACCGTTCAACTTCGGCTTCTTCAGCGTTAGTGGTTGGGGCATAGGCCTGGATTACTGTAATGTTGAATGGTTTGCCTTGGAAACGAACAGAAATCATTCTGTCGTTTTTAAGATTGCATCCAAGTACTGCATTTCGGAGTCTCTTGTTCACCATGATGGCTACTCCATTTCTTCTAAGGGATTTCTGCCCACAGTAGTATATATATAATGGTCATCTGAGTTAAATTCACACATTCCAGTCCATTTTAATTCACTGATTCCTAGAATGTCTGTGTTCACTCTTGCCATCTCCTGTTTGACCACTTCCAATTTGCCTTGATTCCTGGACCTTACATTCCAGGTTCCTATGCAATATTGCTCTTTACAGCACCAGACCTTGCTTCTATCACCGGTCACATCCACAACTGGGTACTGGTTTTGCTTTTGCTCCATCCCTTCATTCCTTCTAGAGTTATTTCTCCACTGGTCTCCAGTAGCATACTGGGCACCTACAGACCTGGGGAATTCCTCATTCAGTATCCTGTCATTTTGCCCTTTGATACTGTTCATGGGGTTCTCAATGCAAATATACTGAAGTGGTTTGCCATTCCCTTCTCCAGTGGACCACATTCAGCTGTGGTCCATGTGATCAGATCGAGTAGATTCCTGTGATTATGATTTCAGTGTGTCTGCCATCTGAAGCCCCCTCGCAATACCTACCATCTGATTTGAGTTTCTCTTACCTTGGGTGTGGGATATCTCTTCACAGCTGCTCCAAGAAAGCACAGCTGCTGCACCTTACCTTGGATGATGGGTATGTCCTCAAGGCCGCCCCTCCTGACCTTGAACGTGAGTACCTCCTCTCTGCCCTCCCCCGCACAGCCACCGCCTATTGGAGGTGGGGTACCTCCTCTCGGCCGCCTGCCCTGGCCTCAGGCATGGGGTAGCTCCTCACTGCTGCACATCTCTGCATGGTCGGTTGCCCCAGGGCCAGCTTCTGCCCAGTCTGTGCAAGCAGGGCCTGAGTATCCCGCGTCTGGTGGGCGGGGCCGGGGTCTCTCCCATCTGGGCGGGCGGGGCCGGGGTCTCTCGCGTCTGCGCGGGCGGGGCAAGGGTCTCTCGCATCTGAGCAGGCCGGGCTGGCTTCTCTTGCGTCTGCGCGGGCGGCGCCAGCAACAATAGCATCTGAGCGGGTGGGGCCGAGGTCTCTGGCGTCTGAGCGGGCGGGGCCGGGGTCTCTCGAGTCTGCGCTGGTTGGGCCGGGTTCTCTCCCATCTGCGCGGGTGGGGAAGGCCTCTCTCGCGTCTGTGCCGGCAAGGCCCGTGTCTCTGGCGTCTCAGCCGCCTGGGCCGGCATCTCTCCTGTCTGCGCGGGTGGGGCTGGTATTTCTCCCGTTTGCACAGCCCGGTGAGACTCAAAAAATTCCCTCAAACTGTCGTCCCCATTGGAGAGGAGAACACACTTTATGGACTTAACTCGAGAAGAGGCCCTATACCCATTTAAAGCCTCAACAGTAATCCCGAAATTCCCCTTCCAACACAAAAGTGTTCCTGACTTCCCTGAAGCAGCCAGAGAGAATTCCTGAGGTCCTGTTCGCTACCTGAGAAGTTCAACCAGGTTCCCGCTGCAACTCTAGAAACACCACAAAATTATCCCCTCAATGCGAGATCAGGAAAATATTCCGCTGCACAATTCAAGAGAAATCCCATGGTCCGCTGGAAAGGCAAAACTGTATTTGACACCCTTTATGCGACTCAGAAAATTCCCTCACACAGCCATCCCCATTGGAGAGGAGAACACAATTTATGGACTCAACTTGGGAAGAGGCCCTATTCCCATTTAACGGCTCGAGAGTAATCCCGAAATTCCTATTCCAGGAGAAAAGGGTGACTAACTTTCCTGAAGCAACACAAGCGAGTTCCTGAGGTCCCCGTCGCAACTCGAGAAGTACCCCCAGCTTCCCCCCTCAAAAGGGGAAACACCAAAAAATTATCCACTCAATGTGAGGTGAGGAAATTTTGCACTGCACAATTAAATAGAAATCCCACATTCCCGCTTGAAAGGCAAAAGGGCACTTGACACACTTTATGCGATTCAGATAGTTTCCTAACACCCGTACTTATTGGAGCGGAGAACACACTTCATGGACTCAAATCTAGAAGAGGACCTATTCCCATTAAAGGGCTCGAGAGTAATCTGGAAGTTCCACTTCCAAAAAAAGGGGACCTGACTTCCCTGAAGCAACACGAACGAGTTCCTGAGGTCCACGCTGCAACTCGAGAAGTACCCCCAGATCCAAGCCGAAACTCGAGACACAACAAAATTATCCCCACAATGCGAGATGAGGAAATTTTGCGCTCCGAAATTTCAAGAGAAGTCCCACATACCCGCTTGAAAGGCAAAAGGTCACTTGACACACTTTATGTGACCCAGAAAGTTCGCTCACAGAGCCGTACCCATTGGAGAGGAAAAAACACCTTTTGGACTCAACTCCAGATGAATCCGTATTCCCAATGAACGGCTCGAAAGGAAACCGGAAGTTCCCGTTCCAACACAAAAGGGGACATGACTTCCCTGAAGCAACCCGAGCCACTTCCTGAGGTCCCTGTTGCAACTCGAGAAGCACCCCCAGCATCCCGCCTCAACTCGACAAACACCACAGAATTATCCCCTCAATTCGAGATGAGGAAATTGTGCACTGCAGAATCTCAAGAGAAATACCACATTCCCGCTTGAAAGGCAAAAAGGTACTTGACACCCTTTATGCGACTCAGAAAGTACCCTCACACAGCCGTCCCCATTGGAGAGGAGAACACACTTTATGGACTCAATTTGAGATGAAGCCCTATTCCCATTTAATGGCTGGAGAGTAAACAGGAAGTGCCCTTTCCAACACAAAAGGGGACCTGCCTTACCTGAAGAAACCCAAGCAAGTTCTTCAGGTCCACATGGCAACTCGAGAAGTACACCAAGATTCCTGCCGCAACTAAAGAAACACCACAAAATTATCCCCTCAATGCGAGAAGAGGAAATTTTGCGCTGCAGAATCTCAAGAGAAATACCACTATTCCCTCTTGAAAGGCAAAAAGTACTTCATACCGTTTATGCGACTCAGAAATTTCACTAATATCATTCCCCATAGGAGAGGAGAACACACTTTATGGACTCAATTCGAGATGAGGCCCTATTCCCATTTAACAGCTCCAGACTAAACCGGAAGCTACCCTTCCAACACAAAAGGGGACCTGACTTTCCAGAAGCAACTCGAGGAAATTCCTGAGGTCCTCGTCGCAAAACGAGAAGTAATCCAAAATTCCCGCCACAACTTGACATACACCACAAAATTATCTCCAATGCGAGATGAGGATATTTTGCGCTGCAGAATCTCAAGAGAAATACCACATTCCCTCTTGAAATGCAAAAGGGTAATTGACATCCTTTATGCAACTCAGAAATTTCACTAACATCAGTCCCCATTGGAGAGGTAAACGAACTTTATGTGCTCAATTCAAAATGAGGCACTATTGCCAATAACTGCTCGAGAGTAAATCGGAAGTTCCCCTTCCAACAAAAAGGGGCCCTGCCTTACCTGAAGAAACCCGAGTGAGTTCCTGAAGTAGGCATAGCAACTTGAGAAGTACCCCCAGCTTCCCGCCGCAACTCGAGAAACACCACAAAATTATCCCCTCAAAGCAAGAATAGGAAATTTTGCGTTACAGAATCTCAAGAGAAATACCACATTCCCTCTTGAAAGGCAAAACGGTTCTTGAAACCCTTTACGCGACTCAGAAAGTTCCCTCACACAGCCGTCCTCATTGGACAGGAGAACATACTTTACGGACTCAAATCAGGATGAGGCCCTATTCCCAATAAACGGCTAGAGAGTAAACCGGAAGTTCCCCTTCCAACACCAAAGGGGACCTGACTTCCCTGAAGCAACCCAAGCGAGTTCCTGAGGTCCCCGTCGTAACTCGAGAAATACCCTAGCCTCCAGCCGCAACTCGAGAAACACCACAAAATTATCCCCTCAGTGTGAGATGAGGAATTTTTGCGCTGCAGAATCTCAAGAGAAATACCACATTCCCTCTTGAAAGGCAAAAGGACTCTTAACACCCTTTATGCGATTCAGAAAGTTCCCTCACACAGCAGTGCCCATTGGAGAGGAGAACACACTTTATGGACTCAATTCGAGATGAGGACCGATTCCCACTTAACGGCTCGATAGTGAACCGGAAGTTCCCCTTCAAACACAAAACGGGACCTGCCTTACCTGAAGAAACCCGAGCGAGTTCCTGATGTCCCCATCGCAACTCGAGAAGTACCCCCAGCTTCCCGCCGCAACTGGACATACACCACAAAATTATCACCTCAATGCGAGATGAAGAAATATTGCTCTGCAGAATCTCAAGTAAAATATCACATTACCTCTTGAAAGGCAAAAGGGTTCTTGACTCCCTTTATGCGACTCAGAATGTTCCCTAACATCCATCCTCAGTGGAGAGGAGAACACACCTTATGGACTCAACTCCAGAAGAGGCCCTATTCCCATTAAAGGGCTCGAGACTAATCCGGAAGTTCCCCTTCCAGCAAAAAAGGGGACCTGACTTCCCTGAAGAAACTCGAGTGAGTTCCTGAGGTCCCCATCTAAACTCAAGAAGTACCCCCAGCGTCCCACTGCAATTTGAGAAACACCACAAAATATTCCCCTCAATGCGAGATGAGGAAATTTTGCGCTGCAGAATCTCAAGAGAAATCCCACATTCCGGCTTGAAAGGAAAAAGGGTACTGACTCCGTTTATGCGACTCAGAATGTTCCCTAACATCCTTCCTCAGTGGAGAGGAAAACAAAGTTTATGGACTCAAATCGAGAAGAGGCATTTTTCCCATTTAACTGCTCGAGAGTAATCCGGAAGTTCCCCTTCCAACACAAAAAAGGACTTGACTTCCCTGAAGCAACCCGAGCGAGTTCCTGAGGTCCCTGCTGCAACTCGAGAAGTACCCCCAGCTTCCCGCCGCAACTCGAGAAAGACCACAAAATTATCCCCTCAATGGGAGATGAGGAAATTTTGCGCTGCAGAATCTCAAGAGAAATCCCACATTCCCGCTTGAAAGGCAGAAGGGTACTTGACTCCCTTTAGGCGACTCAGAATGTTCCCTAACATCCATCCTCAGTTGAGAGGAGAACATAATTTATGGACTTAAATGGAGAGGAGGCAATATTCCCTTTTAACGTCTTGACAGTAATCCGGAAGTTCGCCTTCCAACACAAAAAGCGACTTGACTTCCCTGAAGCAACCCGAGCGAGTTCCTGAGGTGCCTGCCATAGCTAGAGAAGTTCCCCCTGCTTCCCACCACAACTGGAGAAACACCACAAAATTATCACCTCAATGCGAGATGAGGAAATTTTGTGCTGCAGAATCTCAAAAGAAATCCACCTTACCATTGAAAGGCAAAAGCTTACTTGACACACTTTATGCCACTCAGAAAGTTCCCTAAGCTCCGTCTCCACTGGAGAGGATATCACACTTTAGAGACTCAACTGGAGAAGAGGCCCAATTCCCATTACAGGGCTCAAAAGTATTCCGGAAGTTCCCCTTCCAGCACAAATGGCACCTGATTCCCTGATGTAACTCGGGTAAGTTTCTGAGGTATTCGCAACTCGAGTAATACCACAAAATTATCCCCACAATGTGAGATGAGGAAATTTTGCGCTGCAGAATCTCAAGTGAAATCCCACATTTCCGCTTGAAAGGCAAAAGGTTACTTGACTCCCTTTAGGCGACTCAGAATGGTCACTAACATTTGTCCTCAGTGGAGAAGAAAACACACTTTATGGACTCAACTCCAGAAGAGGCCATATTCCCATTAAAGGGCTCAAGAGTCATCCGGAAGTTCTCCTTCCAGGAAAAAAGGGGCCTGATTTCCTGAAGTAACTCGGGTAAGTTTCTGAGGTCCCCTTCGCAACTCGAGAAACACCACAAAATATTCCCCTCACTGCGAGATGAGGAAATTTTGCTCTGCAGAATCTCAAGAGAAATCCTACATTCCGGCTTCAAAGGCGAAAGGGTACTGACTCCGTTTATGCGACTCAGAATGTTCCCTAACATCCTTCCTCAGTGGAGAGGAAAACACACCTCATGGACTCAAATCGAAAAGAGGCAATATTCCCATTTATAGGCTCAAGAGTAATCAAGAAGTTCCCCTTCCAACACAAAAGGGAACTTGACTTCCCTGGAGCAAACCGAGAGAGTTCCTTAGGTTCCCGTTTCAACTCCAGAAGTATCCCCTACTTCCCACCACAACTCGAGAAACAACACAATATTATCCCCTCAATGCGACATGAGGTAATTTTGCGCTGCAGAATCTCAAGGGAAATCCCACATTCCCGCTTGAAAGGCAAAAGGGAACTTGGCATACATTATGCCCCTCAGAAAGTTCCCTAAAATCCGTCCCCATTGCAGAGGCGTAATCAATTTATGGACTCAACTCCAGAAGAGCCCCTATTCCCATTAAAGGGCTCGAGAGTAATCCGGAAGTTCCCCGTCCAGCACAATGGGGGAACTGACTTCCCTGAAGTAACTCCAGTGAGTTCCTGAGGTCCCCGTTGAAACTCGAGAAGTACCCCCAGCTTCCCGCCGAAATTCGGGAAACACCACAAAATTATCCCCTCAATGCGAGAGGAGGAAACTTTGCGCTGCAGAATCTGAAGAGAAATCCCACATTCCCAATTGAAAGGCAAAAGCTTACTTGACTCCCTTTATGTCACTCAGAAAGTTCCCTAACATCCTTCCCCATTGGAGAGGAGAACACACTTTGTGGACTGAACTCCAGAAGAGGCCCTATTCCATTTAAAGGGCTCCAGAGTAATCCGGAAGCTCCCCTTCAAGAACAAAAGGGGTCCTGACTTCCCTGAAGTAACTGGAGTGAGTTCCTAAGGTCCCCGTCGCAACTCCAGAAGTACCCCCATCTTCCCGCCTCAATTCGAGAAATACCACAAAATTATCCCCTCAGTGCGAGATGAGGAAAATTTGCACTGCAGAATCTCAAGAGAAATCCCACATTCCCGCTTGAAAGGCAAAAGGGTACTTGACTCCCTTTATGCGATTCAGAATATTCCCTAACATCCATCCTCAGTGGAGAGGAGAACATATTTTATGGACTCAAATGGAGAAGAGGCAATATTCCCTTTTAATGGCTCGAGGGTATTCCGGAAGTTCCCCTTCCGACACAAAAGTGGACTTGACTTCCCTGAAGCAACCCGAGCGAGTTCCTGAGGTCCCCGCCGCAACTCGAGAAGCACCCCCAGCTTCCCGCCGCAATTCGAGAAACACCACAAAATTATCCCCTCAATGAGAGATGAGGTTTTATGCGCTGCAGAATCTAAAGAGAAATCCCAGATATCCGCTTGAAAGGCAAAAGCGTACTTGACACACTTTATGCCACACAGAAAGTTCAATAATATCCGTCCCATTGGAGAAGATAACACACTTTAGGGACTCAACTGGAGAAGAGGCCCTATTCCCATTAAAGGGCTCAAAAGTATTCCGGAAGTTCCCCTTCCAGCACAAATGGTACCTGATTCCCTGAAGTAACTCGAGTAAGTTTCTGAGGTCCCCATCGCAACTGGAGAAACACCACAAAATTTTCCCCACAATGTGAGATGAGGAAAATTTGCGCTGCAGAATCTCAAGTGAAATCCCAGATATCCGCTTGAAAGGCAAAAGTGTACTTGACTCCCTTTAGCCGACTCAGAATGGTCCCTAACATTTGTCCTCAGTGGAGAGGATAACACACTTTATGGACTCAACTCCAGAAGAGGCCCTATTCCCATTAAAGGGCTCAAGAGTAATCCGGAATTTCTCCTTCCAGGATAAAAAGGGCCTGATTCCCTGAAGTAACTCGAGAAAGTTCCTGAGGTCCCCTTCGCAACTCGAGAAGCACAACAAAATTATCCCCTCAATGAGGAAATTTTGCGCTGCAGAGTCTCAAGGGATATCCCACATTCCCGCTTGAAAGGCATAAGGGTACCTGACTCCCTTTAGGCGACTCAGAATGTTCCCTAACATCCTTCCTCATTGGAGAGGAAAACACACTTCATGGACTCAAATCGAAAAGAGGCAATATTCCCATTTAAAGGCTCGAGAGTAATCAAGAAGTTCCCCTTCCAACACAAAAAAGTACTTGACTTCCCTGAAGCAACCTGAGCGAGTTCCAGAGGGTCCCGTCTCAACTCCAGAAGTATCCCCTGCTTCTGGCCCCAACTCAAGAAACGACACAATATTATCCCCTCAGTGCGAGATGAGGTAATTTTCTGCTGCAGAATCTCAAGTGAAATCCCAGATAAACGCTTGAAAGGCAAAAGGGTACTTGACTCCCTTTAGCCGACTCAGAATGGTCCCTAACATTTGTCCTCAGTGGAGAGGATAACACACTTTATGGACTCAACTCCAGAAGAGGCCCTATTCCCATTAAAGGGCTCAAGAGTAATCCGGAAGTTCTCCTTCCAGGATAAAAAGGGCCTGATTCCCTGAAGTAACTCGAGAAAGTTCCTGAGGTCCCCGTCGCAACTCTAGAAGCACCCCCAGCTTCCCGCCGCAACTCGAGAAACACCCAAAAATTATCCCCTCAATGCGAGATGAGGAAATTTTGCGCTGCATCATCTCAAGTGAAATACTACCTTCCCTCTTGAAAGGAAAAGTTTTCTTGACACCCTTTTTTAGGACGCAGAAATTTCACTATCATCCATCCCCATTGGAGAGGAAAATAAACTTTACGAACTCAATTCGAGATG